>NC_057804.1:314813611-314819283 GCF_018294505.1 Triticum aestivum | reverse complement strand
CCTCGGTTGGAGCAGGGGGCGGTGCATGCATTTGTAGCTTAGGATTCCCTTCATGCCGACACGAGGGGGGCAAGCAATATCGTGCGCTTTGTGAGATAGGTGCGACATCGAAGTTTCATTTGGTATTTGAAAATCAAACCACCCTTTTCATACATATAAATTTGGTCCACATGCAAGTGTGTTTGTGTTCTGACCCTCTCCCGCATCATGTTTCGCCAAATTTAGGAACATTAGACAAGTCGGATGATGCAACAAACATGGTTCACTCAAACTAATCGTGTCCTACGCCGGCGCCCCTGTCACACACACATCCGCACAGTACATTGGGCTTCACGAGGCTCCCCCTCTCAAAAATATCTGCCCGCCTCGAGGGTTTTTCTGTTTCATAACACACGGTTGTTATCTTCGGACCGCGTGTGATGTTTCTTCTTCCCAATCCCACTGCATCCCTAGAAAATATCTGCCTGCCTCGAGGAGGGTTTTTGTGTTTCATAACACACGGTTGTTTTCTCTGGACCGTGTGCGATGTTTCTTGTTCCCAATCCCGCCTGCCCCTAGAAAATATCTTCCCGCATTGAGGGTTTTCTATTTCATAACACACGGTTGTTATCTCCGGACCGTGTGGGATGTACCATCATCAAAAATTTCATTAGCCCCGACATTTCACTCCCGTGTTTGACTCCAACGTTGTAAAATTTTCAGTACCCGCGTCATTTCCTCAAACACACACCCCCCCCCTCCACACACACACACACACCAAAACCTCCTCGGGCGCGCGCGCGCACACACACACAAACCCTCCCTCGCTCAAAACCCTAGCAAGGTCCGCTTCGCCGCCGCCGCCGCAAGACCTCCATTGTCAACATCTGCCGGTTTGCCCATGCAGCTTACCCACCGGTCTCCATACCAAGGCCGCCCTGAGTATCTTAGATGATGCCTGCCAAACGCCCCTTTTCCCCCAGATACCCATCCCCATCCCCCACTCCAGAGCGTTGCAGCCTAAGCCCGGCTACGCTTCCCGTGGAGCTCGCGGAGCGACTAGAACAAAAGAGGTGTATCGCGGTCTCTTCGCCCGATGTCACCGAGGAAGCTAACGACCATTACTGGCGGCAGGAACTCAAGCAGCGGGCTAGAGTATGCGGGCATGTCTCTTCCGCCAGCTACAACATCGAGGTCATGGACAGCGGCAGCCTCAGGCGGGCTATGTCACAGGTTAAGTGGCCCACCCCCAACCCCTCGGGTTCAACCGCAGTCGACCTCATGCATGGCCCCGCTGCTGATCTCCTCTGGCTCGCTGTTAACAACTTACCATCCTACATCGCCATCGAGCCCCTTTTGTCATTTCTAAAGGACACGTTCCGCGACGCTGGCTTGGGATCCACAGCTTCCAAGTCAGACCTCATCGACAGAGACCACGAGGAGGGCACCCTCTCCGTCACTTCCAAGGGGAAAGAGCCCATCTGCTCTTCCAAGGGGAAAGAGCCCGTATGCGACATCAGGGAGGGCACCCTACAGTCGTGCTCCTCCAAGGGGAAGGAGCCCATCTGCGACAACATGGAGCGCATCCAGGGCCCGTTATCTTCCCACAGGAACGAGCCCATCTGTGAAAAGTGAGTAAACCCATGATTTTCTTTGTCGTGCCTCTTCACAAGGGGAAACCCATGATTTGTTTCGTCGAGTCCCTTTTGTAGTGTAGTGAGAATATGTCCAGTTTTAATTGCTATATCGGGTTGTTTGCAGTATGCCTTGTTTATTTCAGTTGTTCACAATGTGATGCTCTGTATGCGCAATTATTTACTGTGCAGTACATTTCATCAATCCAGTTTTAAACATACCGATAGGAATGCATATATTTTCTTGTTGTTAAGCCTGTTATACCTAGCATATGCCTCTTTTAAAGTTTTTTGATTGTTCTGTTATCTGTAGTTAGCATATGTCCAGTTTCAAATGCTATCTTTGGTTGTTCGTAGTATGCCTTGTTTATTCCAGTTACTCACAACATGATGTTCTATATGTGCAAGTATGAACTGTGCAGTTCAATTTCATCAGTACCAGTTTCAACAATACCACTATGGCCCTGTTTGTTTCGGATTCTGGGACCAGATTCAGCTTTGCCATTGAAGCCGAATCTGGAATCCAAGACAAACAGCTATTTGGAAAGATTTGGGTCATTTTTAGTGCAATTTCCTGAAGCACCTCAAAGTGTACTTTGGTGGTGAAGCTGATTCGCAGAAACAGCTTCTCCACTGAAGTGAATCCATAGGTGATTAAAATCCAAGCGAAGCTGAAACAAACAGGGCATGAATGACTACATTTGGTTGCTGCATCTTGTAGTTAAACAAGCCTTTCCATTTTTATTTAACAATATCTAGTGTACTTAGACCGGCACAATACCAGTTTGAATGACTATGTTTGCTTGTTGTTAAATGTTAGGCATGTTGCAGTTAACATACCTTTTCACTTGTTTTGCTTTACTAGCGTGCTTAAACCTGCACACTGAAGCTATCTTTTGGAGATTATTTTGTCTTCCATGGATAATTGTTGATGTTTAGCCTGTTGTGCTTAACATGCTTCTCTATGTCCCTACACAGGACAATTTTGGGAACAACTGCTATTTTCCATCGAGGTTAGTTTCATCCCATGGCTTATATATGCTCATTGTTTAAGATATCGGTAGCTGGTACCATATAGGCCGGGGGCTGATAAGGGGCTAATCGGTGAATCTGACTTTTAACTGAATATATCTGCAACCCATTTTTTGTTAGGTTAACTAGGGCCATATGTAATATATCTGGGGCTACATAGCAACATGCATTGTAGTTAATGTCTACATATGCAATCCTATGCTACATAGCAACAAGCTTACCTTAATGTTCTGATGATGTCTAGATACACCTAGAAGAGCAGCAGCAGCAACAACAACAACAACAACAACAACAACAACACATCCCTGTTTGGATACTCAACTTAGCTTAGAGGTTAGAGTTAGTTTCTAGCTCATGACTAACCCTGAAATAACTCCATCCAAAGATGTGTTTGGATGACAGGATTAGATACTTAGATTGACAATAAATGCACTAGGAGAACTAGCTCCAATTAGCACCTCTTGGGTTGGATAGTTTCTTTGGGTTGGTTATAGATGCAACTAGCTCAAACTAGCCCTCATATTTAGATATACTTTAGGGTTATTTGAGCCCTAACTAGCTCAAACTAACTCTAACCCATGGATACAGCAGCAGTTAATCAGCCAATAGTTTGTAAGAATGCATAAAACTCCTTCCAGCCCATAATATACGGTGTTAATTCATCTAATATGTGAGTATATTGGATGTTATAAGATATTATATAAGAGTGTTGTACTACATAATTGTGCAAAGTGTGTTTATCTTCTAATATTAACTTGGTGCTTTTAGGTACATATGTCATTGGTAAAGATCCGTGTTTCGACCCTTTCTGTGTATGGGGAAATGAGATATCGATGAACCAGCATCAAGTGAGGAAGTTGATAAAGATTGTTAGTAAAAGGGTCAAAAGATGGCAATTATGCTACTCATGGCAAGAGATGAAGCATACAAGAATAACACATCAAGGCAAGTTTAAATGAGGCCAGAAACAACATATAACTAATCCGATAAGTCCTCATATGCAAATTTCGAAATTGGTCTAGATCTGAATAAACCTTATGTTCAAGTTGTTAAACAGCAAGTTAAGATGCACCAAGATGATCTACATGAAATTCTAGTCAAGTTACATATAAAGTTCAATTAGTTCGGAGCTACGGCCTAGAAGATATGAGCAAAACAAGTTAAACATGGCATCGATGCAAAATGCATTTAAACATCAAGCAACACTCTCAAAACATGGATGCAACATGATAAGATGAAACTACATGCAAATCTAAGCAAGTTTCATATAAAGCACACTCAAAACGGAGCAATGGTTCAACACATACACATGAAACAAGTATAAAGGACAAGTTGTCCAAAACAGCAACTAGGCATATTACAAGCATCATGAAAATATGTTACATCACCCCAACATGAAAATAAAAGGCATGGGCGTCATGTAGAAGTAAAGCACGACAAAACATGAACACTGAGCTATCTCCCGAAATCACTCGAACATGCTCAAAAGGACATGGCAAGATTGCAAATAATAACAGTTTCACAGACTTGGCAGAAATCACTGGACATGGCAGAAATAACATCAGGTTGCAATTTTAGAGCTATAAAATATCATCCTACAGGAACTTATCATGGCAAACAAAGGCATGGCATGCTATTACTAAAAGCAAAGAACAAAACTACCTTAGTGAACTTATTCCAAATATCAACAGAAAAGATGGTAGCATCCATGCAAACATTGCAAATGATATGACAGATTCAGACAGTGAAAATAACAGCATATGGCAGGAACAATGATAAGTAGGCATGTTGGTGAGCTTGTAAATCTCACCACAGAGCAATACATGGCATTACAAGGCGACCAACAGTAGAAAGACACGTTTATGGAGCTAAACATGGCAATAGCATGGTCATAGGGTGCATGGATCACTAGCAAAACTCATGGCAAAATTGAACTTAATGTTAACAGGCTGACAGCAACATTATTTAGCAACTTTGGAGCATGATAACCACAATCTACAGCAGGCTATAAATGCAAACAAGGACATGGATTGATATAGCATAACATGTTTAAGAAAATATCCTTAGTGAAGATCTCCAGATTTTGCATAGAATGACTTGTAGCAGCAGGTTTACATAGCATCATGATATAGCAGTTTCAGCCTAGCAAAACAGTAACAACAAGTACCCTACTTCACGAGCTTGATGCACTCACTACAAGACTCAGAAAAATACATGGGTTGCACCACTGTAAAGATGGCATGAATATGCTCCTAACTCATGTAGACATCAAGCTCATTGGATGCACACACAAAATGCAACGAAAAAAACAGCAAGCTCTGTTAACAGACAGCAGTTAACATCATATAGCACTCTTGCAATGATGATTAGGGCATCAAGATGGATTCAAACAAGCATGGCACAGTGGAATGAAATGAAGAGCAGGAATTTACGCTAGGTCAAACAAGTGCACATGAGATGAAAATTCTGGGACAGTGAAAAACACAACCTCTCGGGGCTGGACACGTCCGGGCCAAACCGGACATGTCCGGCGGCTGGGGTCCATGCGGCAGTGACTCGGGGACGTGCAGCGGGACGGAGCGGTTTGGGATGGCGCAGGCGCCGTTTGGCTCGTGGGATCTGTGAATCCGAAGGGGGATCTGGGACGAGTCCATCTCGGCGGAGGGTTTCGACGGCGAGCCAGCGGCGAGACGGCGGGGGTGGCCTAGGCGAGGCGGCGGCGGCGAGATCCGAGCGGGAGGCGGAGGATCCTGCCGCGGGGAAGCGCCGGCGAGGGGCGACGGCCTCTAGGGGGGCACGGACGGCGATCGGATATGGGACGGCGGAGCTCCGGCGAGCTCCATGGCGGCGGGTACCTGCGGGGGAGAAAGAGAGTGAGGCAGGGCGAGAAGAGAGAGGGAGAGAGATGGCGTGGCGACGGGTCTCATCTCGGCGGTCGGGACGAGGAGGCGAGGGACGCCGGAGGTGCGCGGCAGCGAGGTCCGGCGACCCGGGCAGCGGAGAGGGGCTCGGGGAGCCGGGCGGCAC
>NC_057804.1:314802826-314813228 GCF_018294505.1 Triticum aestivum | reverse complement strand
GACAAGTGGCAGAGAAGGGGCGGCCGGTGCGAAAAGCAATGGGGGAGGCGGCTGGGAGGTCAGGGGAAGGCTAGGGGTTAGGTTTAGGCCAAATATGGCAAGGGGGAGGTGTTATATAGGGTAGGGGCTAGGTTTTGCGGGGTTTTGGGGCGTTTTGGAGCCTCCGATCGTGATCCGATGGTTCCGGTTGGAGGGGGGTTAGTGGGCTGGAAAGAGTGGGTGGGGGTTGTGGAGAGAGGCCTTGGGCTGAGAAGAGAGAAGAGAAGGGCAGCCCGGTGGCAGTTTCGGAGACCGAAACGTCCGACGATTAAACCGGCAACGGTGCCGCTATGGATGAGGGTTGGGCTATCAAACGGACTCCGAATGCGACGAAATTTGGCAGGCGGTCTATCTGCACTATAGTAAGACCGCACACCAACCTTCAACCCATTCCGAGAGCATTTTTTATGCCACTTATAAAAAAATATTTCGGAGGTGCCACGGTCGCGAGCGAGTGTGGTTGGGCTCGGAACGAACAACGGAGAGAACCAGGGAAACCCGAACGGACGCAAGTTTTGAAAACATGCAGATGAAATGCAGATGATGACATGGCAAAATGCAACATGCAAGCAAATGACATGGCAACAATGACGAATAGCTAGAAGACACCTGGCGCATCGGATCATGGGCGTTATAGAACCCTAGGCCTTGTTTTCAAGCATGGCAATGCCGTTTGTGCTGACTTTTGTTACTTGCTACCTTGTTGTTTTTTATTGTTCCTATTACAAAAATCAATATCTTTTATCATTACTACACTTGTATCACCATCTCTTCGCCGAATTAGTGCCCCTATATAATTTACCATTGTATTTGGTGTGTTGGCACAACTGTAGGATGTTGCTAACGCGACACTATGAGAGACCCTTCGAGAAACTGTGCGCGATGCAATAATCGCAAACGGTGGTGTTAGAGAACCACCAAAAATGTCCAAAATGTTTGCGATGATGTATGCATCAAACACGGTTCAGATTTTGGTTCCATGTGCGCTGCAGGGCATACGGTTCAGTTCAATTAACTGTTTGCGGTGAGGAGGAACAAAAGAAATGGGCAGCCAAATGAAGGCGTGCGCGATACACAGTATAAGGTTCACTCGGATGAACTGTTTGCGATGAGGCGGAACAGCAGAAACGGGCATCCAGATGAAGGTGTGTATATACGGCATACAGTTCACTCGGATGAACTGTTTGCGTTGAGCCAAGAGAACAGAAATGGTTCGACTTAGCAAGATGTGTGTGATACGCGGCAAATAGGTGTGTAATCATAAATGTGTGGAAAGACCGATAACAACACAGACGATTCCCGTTAACAAGCCGTGTGTGTTGTGAGCAAACGATTGCTGGTATACAATCGTCAGTGATTGATGAAATCATCACCGACGGGTTCCCTTGTTTAGTCCGTGTATGATGTGATTTGCTCTGTCTATAGAGCATCAACAAATATACTTAAAAAGACAGCATTGCATAACCAAATTAAGCATACAATTAGACAAGTGACTACACCGATAACATTTTCACACACCAAAGTAAGCAATTACATGCATACTAAACTAGGACAAACGAGGATCTAATAATCTATTTCTTGTTGCGATGACGCTTGCCATTGCGCTGCTTCCGGCTGGATCCCTCGCTGTTTTGGGGAAGGAGGCACTTCCTCATGTCAACGATCCGCTTGTACATGTCGTAGCACGTGTACGCCTCCTTGGCCCCGTACATGACGTGATCTTTGTCGAGTTTCTTCATCCAGGCCGAGTGCCAGGCACGCCTGTCGTTGTTGCAGGAATCCTTCATGTATTTGTAGTAGGGGTCGATGATAGCTTCCGCGAGGTGAACCAGTGAGTCCTTCTCATGCTCCTTGCTGCCCCAGATCTTGTATTGGCCCTGAATGTCGACAAGATTCTGGCAGGCGATGCCCAAATTCTTGAGCACCTTGACATCGTTGGTGATGTCGACCGTAGCGAACATGTAGTGGGGGTTGTTGAAAAACCTGGCGAAACGATTGCAAGGCCTTCTGGCCAGGCAGTAGTAGTAGACGAGGATGTGGTGGCCCATGCACATCTGGGCAACTGCGACCTTGGTACAAGACCCGTCACGAACGCCGGTGTGCTTGATGTCAAACCCGACCACCTTGTACTTCTCGTCAGCAAGCAACAGCTCCATGATGAGGATGGAGTGCTCCACCTAGACCGGGTGGTTGGTGTACACCACCGAGAGCTCCTCGAACCTTCAGTGGGTGTCCACCACGGCATGGATGGCAAACTGCTGCTCGTCGTCGGCAGCCGCTCGGAGCGCCATTGGAGCCGCGCAGGATACTCTCTAAGAATTTGTCATGGTGGGTGTGCTTCTTGCAATGGTGGGGTGCGATCGAAAGGTTGAAGAGACACAAGGGTTAAATAGCTGATGTAACAAATGGGGGCCAGCCGGCCTGATCATCACGTCTTGTCACGGCGTTCATAGAAGAGGATTCCAGTGCACGCTTGACAACACCGCACCGCAGTGAGGATTCCAGTGCACGCTTGACAACACCGCAACGCAGTTTGACCACGCGTGGGTTCAAAGAGGCGCAAAATGTATCGTTGGTTCCCACGCTACCGCACAGTTTACGCGCAAGCTTCCCGTCCGGCTTGGTTTGCCACGCGTCGGCTAGAAGAGGGACAAATCGTGGGCATTTATTGGCAAAAAGCTTTGTAAAAACAAAGTGTATGGAATGACTTCGATCGTAAGTTTACCCGTGGGTGATGAGGTCAAAGTTACACAGAAGGGTGATGATGGACACTCGAGTGCGATAATTAATTCTGCGCTCTACAGGGCACACGATGGAAGAAACCAACTATGTGTGATAATGTCAAAGATTGCAGTCAAGTTAGCTATAGAGATTATGTGATGTGAGATCGACAAGGTAAACAAATTCGAGAATGGATAATAAAATCAAATCTAAGACTATTGCATATTAAGTTCAAAATAGTGCTACCAATATATGAGTATCATACGATGCCATTTCAACTATTGTACCACAAAGGCTCGAAATATTACAAGGTTCAAATTCCAGAGTTATATGGCTCAAATTCGAAGATTACAAGGTTCAAACTGATATTAGAAATGAAATTCAGCTCATCAACTGCAAATGCTCGTGTTGATTCGTTGAACATGGATATCAGAGAGGTTCAAACTAATATTACCACTTCTAAGTCTGGTTTCGAAACCTCAGAACTTTTGCAAAGGGGTCAGCCACTGAGAAGTCATGTATGGGGTTGACATGATGAGTTCCGATTGCTCTATCATCTGAAGTTCCAAAATGAAATTCAGCATTTTTGGAGCCTATTCCATTCTATCGCAGGCGCCGGCGCTGATCAACAAACCATTCATTTTTCCGAAATAAATGTAGGGAAAACCTCATTACCTTCAGCACCCTTGCTTTGACAACAAAGAACCTGGCGAATATAATCTCTGGTAAGGCCCCTCGGTAGGAGTTCAAAGTAATTTCTGAGATATGCAGATCTAGGCATTCGACGTGATTGTTATATTGTATCACATTATCCATTGGTGGGCCTAATCTCATCTGCAAAAGAAGAAAACGTGTTAGTCCCTAGATGTAGTTTTGAACACTACTACAGGCCTATTTGGTTTGCAGGATTTGTAAAATGCACTAACATGCCATCTTTGATCTGACATGATTAACATGGGCATTAACATACCATCTTCCATCTTCACAAGATGTTGGAGTGGATGAAAAGTTCCCTAAGAAAACTAGTACAGATGAATCCAAAGGAGAAATGCATATGGATTGTAACCATATGGATCAAGCATTCTCATTGTAAACTTGGAAAAGGAGACATGTATGTACTGAAATACTCCAAAAGAATCCTTCAGAAATCATACTACATTGTCATTGTAAACTTGGAGAAAGGTGTCACAAATTGAACTCCCTTATGGTTAACATTTAACAGGAAAGGAACATCACCTCAATATATAGCTTCTCTAGGCATGGAAAGCATCTAAGGAAAGTGACAACTTCCTCCAGGTTGGGGCCGATAGATTCTAGTGCCAAGACCTTCACTGTGCGCAGTCTCGCGGTCAGGCTTGTCGAAATCATTTTCAGAATGACAGACGAACAAACATCTTCAAAATTAGAAATAATGTTAATTTTTAGAAGGAGAAGCAGAAGGTGGTTGTTTTACCTAAACAGGTGTGGATCCAATAACAAGTTTGGAGTATTGGTCAGACGACTAGTCCGGCACTGTCAATTTCGGCACAGAAATGACATTGATTCTTGTTGGACCTATTTGATCAAGTACAAGTAATTTCTCAAGTGCAGGTGTGTCCTCAATGACCATACCGTGGTACACATCTTGTGATGTCTTCCTGCCGAACCAGCAACACACATAAATAGTCCAGAGAGTCATGGAGGTGATGTGGAATGTACTCAACCCATTGATCGCCTGAAGACGAATGTACTCGAGTGCAGTACAGCCACGGAGCAGGCGCTCCGTGTCACCTTTTGAGAGGCAGACGGTGACGAGCTCGAGGTGCTTCAGTCATCGTAGAATAAGAGCGGGTGCGTCATTAAGGGGGGATGGCAGTTCTTGGACTTGGCGACGCGCAGCGTGGGCGCGAGGCGGAGCACGGACGTTGGAAGCGAGTGCATATGCCCATCATCAAATGTGAGCTCCTCGAGATGATCTAGGGCGGGGCTTCCAAACCAGTCATCAAGCTTGGCTCGGTCCCTGCGTTGGAACGGAACTTGGCCATTCTAAGGCCTCTGGTTGGGCCAGGGTGACTGCCGAGGATCTTGGAGAATGCATCCAAACTTTTGCGATAGCCATGGCAGAGCTCGTGGGTGTCGATGAGGTCGAGAGGGGTGAAGTTCCATAGGGGGCGCCACTGCTGGGAAAGGATGGTTGTCTGCGCCCCACATTTGATTGGTGGGAGGGAGATGATGATTGTCAACATATCATCGGGAGGTTGCTGATGAAGTATATACCTGCTGGAGTCGCTTGCGGTTATAGCTTG
The DNA here is from genome assembly GCF_018294505.1 of Triticum aestivum. NCBI lineage: Eukaryota > Viridiplantae > Streptophyta > Magnoliopsida > Poales > Poaceae > Triticum > Triticum aestivum. Next base: position 314,808,183 of record NC_057804.1, on the reverse strand, counting down.
TCCCACCTTCGCTTGTTGGCAGGCCCATTCTCCACCTCCGGAGTCTCCTTGTCAATGGCACTTTTTGATAGAAATGAGAGTACAGTGAATATTTAGTTAAAACAGGGCAATAGAAAAGTGTATTGGTAACTAGAAATTATTAGGTAGGAATATAGTAAGAAAAGTGAATAACAATTGGTTGCTTAAATACTACACAATTCATTTAACATTGCTGGCTAAGTCAACATGCATATAGTTGAAAAGATAACTTACTTCGAACAAACTCAGGACGGGTGATTTTGTCGGGGGAGTTAGCATATATCTCATGTCCAGAACCTTTTATGTGCAGTACAATTTTAGTGGCAGCTTTCAGTACATAAAACTTAGAAAATTCTTTCCAAAAGCCAGTGCAAAAATAGGAGTCACCGTGTTCATCAAGTAATACAGTAGCAATGATTGTAAATCCATGGTCTGTGTGCAGTATGACATCCGTGCAGCCTTGATCTATGTAAAGGGGAAAATTGTGCACTACATAATCTGTTGCATAGCAAGGGATGCACTGCAGAAAATGGTAGGATTTTTAAAGAAAATATGGTAACATGAAAATATGGGCCCAAATTGAAAGAACTGTACAGCAGTTGAAATCGAAGGACAAAAATCTATAATTAAACAGATAGGGTAAACATGATGTCATGGAAATATGAGAGTAATCGAAAGAACAATACATCATTAATTTTCCTAATATGGAAAGAAGAGGGGGGAAATCCTAAGTATATGGTGCATGTGGCACCTTTTATCCAAATGTAGGAATATTTAGAATATATTCAGGAAAGTAGGCCATGCGAACTGATTTAGGGTGAGATTGAACATACCGCGCACATGCTCAAGTCATCTCGTACGGTGAGTTGGAATCTATAGCGGAGGTCGCAAGGTCCTAATGTGTTGGAGCACTATACACTCTATGAATGAAAGAAAACCCTCAAATCAGCACAAATAAAAATGAATTCACGGTGATTTTTGCCAGGTTATTAAAGGAGGCAGATGAACTGGGATGAGAGATGAGATAATATCTCATTAAATTAGTTATCTGTCGTCCATTAGAAAAAACCCTCAGTACGGCAGATTCCCCAACCGAGCAGAGCTAGGTCGACCGTGAGCAGCGTCGAGAAAGTCAATGGCAATAGGCGGCGGCAAGCGGAAGTGGTGAAATGCGGTGGGGTTTGCCGGCAGCCTGGCAGCGGCGGCAGGCGTTGAGCTAAGTGGTTACCGCCACGATAGGTGGTGCCATGCATAGACGCGGAGGAGCTTGTGCAGGTGTGAATGGGGACTGGAGGCATGGGGTGGTGGGCGGGGGTGAGGGTTTTTGTGATGTGGGGATGGCGAGGTTTTTTTTCTTTTTTGAATTGGTGGTGAGGGTTTTCTGTCCCACATAGAATTTCGGAGGCAACGGTTTGCTAGAGCCTATCGTGTGTGATTGACACAAGAAGCAAAACGAAACCCACTGCACACGCTTCCAATTTTGGGAACCGTGTGTGATTGAAGCAACAGGCAAAATGAAAGTCATTGCACATGGTTCCAATTTTGGGAACCGTGTGTGATTGACGTACTACCTCCGTACTGGTTTATTGGTCCCCTCTGTAATTTGTACCAAATTTCTACCAAATATTTGACTATGAAATGTTTATGCATGTCACCAAAAATTATATGATTGAACACTATGTTCCAATACGCATCCAACGATATAATTTTTGCTGACCTGCACTAACATTTTGTCAGTTAAATTGTAACATCGCAAATTTTCAATCTGGATGTTATACATTGATCATCATATTCATATCATATTTTATTTATATTTTGGTTTGTGATCCTAGAAATCCTAAGCAACTCAAGGACCCAAGGAGGGAGTTGGGGATTTCATTTATTTTCATATTTGAATTTTTCTCAAATCTGAAGAGAGGATCAATTTGGTTTTAAATTTTTTTTCTCTTCAGATATTTCTAATATTAAAAATAAAAGAGCGAAGATAATATGACTTCTTCAAAAGAGAGAAATATTGGAGAATTTTTTTTAAAATCAAATATATATTTTATTTGGATCTTATTTGAGATTCTATTTGAATTAGAAATATATGCATTTTTTAAAATTGCATTTTTAGGCCAGTAAAATGTTCACTTTGTGCTAAATATTTTATTTAGACGGTGAAAATTGTTTTTGGCATTTTTTAGAATTTTTTTTACTTTATTAGTATTTTTTTCTTCAGCGGAATTTTTTTTTAAAAAGTTTCGCCCGACTGGGCCAAAGGCCCAGCCAAGTTGGACCGTCGCCGCCTTCCCCGCGTGGGAGCCGCGCAGCCGCCGGACTCCACCCCGAGCCGGACTCCGCCTCCCTGTCGTCTCCTTTGCCCCTCCTCCAAGCACCCCCCTGTTTATATACCCCGCCGCCGCCGCCCTTCTCCCCACCCCGAGCCACCCACCGCAACCACCACCGCCGAGGCGCGCCGTGCCGCGCCTCCCGAGCCGCGTCGTCGCTGTCATTTCTGGCCGCCGCTTGCTGTCGCTGCTACGCCGCTGCTGTCAGGACCCCGACTCGAAGTCACATCGATCTAGCCGGTAACACTTCATATCACTTTGCGGCCTCACGCACGGTGTTCCCACGGGTGTCGCCTTACCTTTGCCCGGGACCGTTTGCGCCTTTTGGCTCACGTATATGATAGTGTCGCTAGCATCCATATGATAAAGAGCCCGGGCTGACATGACTAGTCGTAAACCCAAAGTGGCACAGACTTACAGGGACAGGCATCCATGACCCAGCATCGAACGTGTCGGTCATCAACGAGTGAATCCAGGCTGTAGAACTGGGCTAGCAGGACTCCGGTGAACCGGGCTGTAGCGGGCTAACAGGACTCCGGTATTCATCGCGTGACATTTCCCCGAAGGGACAGACACAGGAACGAAGAAGGACACATGCCGGCCAGCCTAAGTGTTCCGGAGCAGTAGCAAGCTACCATGGCTCGGTGGAAACACTAGGAGACATTTCCCCGTAAGAGAGGCTACTAAAGATAAACAACTAGATGGTCAGATCCCACACATACCAAGCATTTCAATAACGTACACACAATATGCTCGATATGTGCAATACAACATGGCATCACAAAATGACTCTACGACTCAAGTAGTTTATTCAATAGGCTCCGAGGAGCGAGATATTACAAACAGGGGTCTCACAACCCAACACTCAGAGCATACAAGTCAAAGCACAAGCGGAAGCTATCATGTCTGAGTACAGACAACTATAAATGAAAAAGGCTGAGAAGCCTGACTATCTATCAGATCCTGCCGAGGGCACAAGATCGTAGCTGAGGTATCAAGCTAAACGTCGAAGTCCACGTGAAACTACTAGCGAGACCGAAGTCTCTCTGCAAAAACATAAAATAGGCAAACGTGAGTACAAATGTACCCAGCAAGACTTACATCAGATCTATCTACATATGCATCATTATCAACAAAGAGGTGGTGGGGTTTAACTGCTGCAAGCCAGCTCTGACTCGGTGGCTATCCTAAACTACGACTGCAATGTAACTCTTTTGAGGTGGCGCACACGAGTCCACATATTCACCATAGCAATACACCACTATGGATCCGCTCCCGTCTCCCTACGAGATCGCCATCCATAGCACTCACGCTTATCTTGCGTATTTTAGAGTATCCACTTTCACTTGTCTATGAACTGATATAAGCAACCCAGAAGTCCTTTTCCGCGGACACGGCTATTCGAATAGATGATAATAACCCTGCAGGGGTGTACTTCTTCATACATGTTTCCACCACTTAGCGTCTGCACACGACATGTGCTCGGCAGACTTCAAGCGAAAGCCGACGTGGGTGTAGACCACGACCTACCTAAACACTCAAGTCTCTAGTCCAGGTTTATCGCCTATTCGGGTTCCATCCATGAGGAGATCCGGCCGGAGTTTCGCTCACAGCCCCAAACGATGTGAACAGGGTTCCCGAGATACCAAACGGGCATCCGGTACACCGTGCCACGTACCTACCGCATCACAGCCCACCCCTACGGTCAGCGCTGTCCACGGCCTCCAGTAAGCTACAAACACCAGAAACTACTTGCAACTCCTGGACAGAGAGCTAGGGTGAATAAGAAGTCGAGCGGGGTCATATTTCAGGGCCCAATGTATGGTAGTAACTGAATCATGGATCACAAACACAGAACTCAGTTCCTGAGGACGGCTGCAATGAGACAACCCACCATGTACTCCTACATGGCTTCTCACCGCTACCTTTACCAAATCGTATTCACACACTTAGCTCACACACAGTAGGACATGTTCACACACCTCTGATTCATCCCCGATGAATCAGACCTGACTCAACTCTAAGCAGTAGCAGGCATGAAAAACAAGCATGAATGAGTAGGCACATCAGGGCTCAAACAACTCCTACTCATGCTAGTGGGTTTCATCTAATTACTGTGGAATGACAGGTCATGCAGAGGATAAAGGGGGTTCAACTACCGCAGCAAGTAACAGATGAATCGGTGTTGTCCTAATGCAGTAAAAGAGAGCGGGAGCGAGAGAGTAGGATTGTATCGGAATGAACAAGGGGGTTTTGCTTGCCTGGCACTTCTGAAGATAACAGTGAGTCTTCATCAGTGTCAACGATCACATCATCGATATCACGTCTATCGAGAGGGGACAAATACCGGCAACACAGAAGGAAACACAATCAATGCAATGCACAATATGATGCATGATCATGACATGGCAATATGAATGTGTTTTGGGCTAATGCACCTAAAACCAGATTAAATGAAGTTGGTTTGAATCCAAGATTCAAATTCAAACTCCATATGTGGTTATTTAAATGTCATTCACTTCATTTTCCCTAAACAGTAGTGATAAGTTGTTCTAACATGCATGAAAATGGTACAGATGGATTCCTTGAATTTTTCTGATAATTTTTCATATATAATTTATTTAATTTGGAGTTACGGTTAATTTTCTATGAATTTTAGAAGTTTAAACAATTTTCTGGAATTTTCTGATTTATTTTAAATCCAGAAAATCATTTAATGCGTCAACATGACATCACCTTGACGTCAGCAGGTCAACAGGGCGCCTCCAGGTCAAACCTGACCAGTGGGGTCCACTGGTCAGTGACCCAGGGCTGTTTAGTGTCAATGGCAGGTGGGGCCGGGTCAAAGGCCACGTCAGCGTGGTCAAAGCTGACGCGTGGGGCCACTGTAATTAGATTAAACCTAATCTATTTTAGTTAGCCGGTTAGTTAGGCGGTGGGGCCCGGCTGTCAGTGGCTCTGGGGGGTTAGTTAATGGGGTTATTAGCGCTAATGACGACGCCACGTCAG
>NC_057804.1:314777383-314801864 GCF_018294505.1 Triticum aestivum | reverse complement strand
CGGACGGGTCCAGGGCGACGAGAGGAAGCAGGAGGTGGCCAGGGGGAAGCAGGAGGTGGCCGAGGCAGCGTCGGCGAGCGCCACGCCTCGCCTCTGCTCGTCCTCCTGGCAGAGGAGGAAGAGGACAAAGGAGGAGGAGGTGGGCTGGGCCGGCTGGGGAGCTGGGCCGGCTCTGGTGGGCTGCACGGTGAGGCCAGGTAAGTTCTGTTCTTTTTATTTTTTTCTGTTCTGTTTGTTTTATTTAATATCTTTTGCCACTGTTTTGAATTTTAAACAAATTCAAACAATGCCAAAAACTCCTCTGAATAATTTTATTTGGCTAGATGGACTTTTCCAAAAGCTCATAAAATATTTCAGGGGTATTTGAAATTATATTCTAATTATATGAATATAATTCAAATTCAAATAGCTAATGATTTAAATTCAAAGTCCCAAAAATAAATCCTTAAAAATGTTCAATATTTTGGTTGGGACCAGAACCCTTACCAAAAATTATCAAACATTTAAGAAGAGCCTTTTGGGGCAATGAATAAGATTTCTAGGGTTTTTGCCCCTCTTTTATTTAGGGTTTTGAGGCTTCCAATATTCCTCAATTCAAGTTTCAAAATATAGACATGATGCACACATGAAGCTAGGCTAGAGCAATGCCAGAAGCTAGGGATGTGACAACTCACCCCCACTAAACAAGAATCTCGTCTCGAGATTCAAACATAGGGTAAGGTGAAAAGTAAGCGCAACTAGTATAATCTTCACGATCCAGGGTGCACTTCAGTTGAATGTTGATTTGAACACCATCTTTGTCTTGAAGTCTTGCTCTGAGAATTCCTGTCAACATGACATGAAGAGGGAAGGAAAACTCTAGAAGGATCGGTCTTCTTGAAGGTCGAACAACTCACGGAATGAGACATAGAACCATCTCTCGGGTTGAGACACGAGATACACATCAAGAGGGGTGGAAAGAGACGGATGACGAAGGTTCACTAAGTACACAAAAATTTCACGCTTAAGAAGGTGGTAAACGATTGTCAACGTAGCGAGGAGTTGAGTTGCCATGATACCGTAACTATACACCTTAGGGAAGGTGACTCGTAGAGATATCCCCTTAAGTGGCAAAAAGAATTACTTTTGATTCAGAGATCATTGAAACTCTTTAAACCAGCCTAAGACAATTCTCGAGTGATCGTTTGGAGGGGGTCGGTTGAATGGCATACTCAAACTTGGATGATGTGGATTACCTTGTTGAAGACAACGTAATGGATGAATTTGCTTATCACCAGAAATGGAAGAGACTCATGGTAGAATGGCACATTGGCGGTGCAAGCTGGGAACAAAATGCAAATGCTGGGAATGATTCTGGTAACTGGGGAAGAACCCAACAATAAAGAGTGAATTCACTGTTGGAGTGGTTATAGCATAACCGAAGGGACCAAGGGCAAACCCAGTTAGTGCCGATGATAACACGTAGCGCTTGTGCGTGCTCTCAAGAACTTGAGCAATTCCATAATCATCAAGGTTTTACCAACATCCGTGTCAAGGATCCTGGCAACACAACTTGCTACCATGATGAATGATGATGGATGATGCAGATGCAAAGGAAGATAACACCTTCTCAGATTTCACCCTTGGCGGGGCCAAGGAAATAAAATCTGGATGATCGACCGAGAGACATTTAGCACTCCGCTTCTAATGTTCTCCTTGATGTGCTAGTGTATCCCATTCATAGATACGGTTTGATAACTAGAACATCAAGTAAAGGTCGGACTTCGGGATCTCAAAATCCATAGGGGCAACTAGGGAGTAAATCCTATGAAATCCCTATGGGGAGGTGGCCAACTTCCTCAATCAAGATATTATAATAACAGGTCTTCCGGCTGGGTGTGTTGGCCACGACATCCACTTTACCGGTTTTCGAGGGACCGATATTATAGTTCTTGGGAAATGTTCCAAACCATCATATCTGCCTGAGATTCAGATCTGGTTGGTGTCAAGATATTCCAGACTCATCAAGTCTAGAAAGAAAAATGAAAGTTTGCAACACAAATCGACGAGATGACGTTGCGAGATTCTCGGGAAATGAACTACGATAGTAAGCTCCAAAACATGAGCTGGTTCTGCTACAAACATGTGAACACGTTGTCCCAGACAAGCATGACCACGTGGTAGTCTTATAATAAAACACTACCGAGTTCAGGAGGGGGAACCATCAACGAGGGTATCGAAGTTCTTTCATAAGTCCGGATTAGCTCTTATGAAGGAACTCCTTCTCCTTGAACAAATCAATCAGTGGCTTGGTGTGCTAGGGATACATATAGATTGAAGGTTGCAAGTCTTCAAACCACAGCATTCTTCGCACGTGTGCATGACTGATTTGGAATGATTCCAAAGAAAGCAACATTGACTTTCTCGAATCCACGGCGGCAACTTGCATCAGATGCACATGAATTAAAGGAAGTCACTACCTTCATCCAAACATATGCTTCATGAGCTAGCATGAACAAATGCTTTCAAAAGTTTCCAACACTAGCTTAATGTTCAGCAAAATTATGGAGAAGACAAGGATGTTGTCAATGGGCACAACAACAATTCATCTGGGTTTCCTTTTAAAAGGAATTCCATAGTTAAGTGAACAAGTGATAGCATTGGTCAGACCTAGAAGATATAATGGTGTATGCTCGAGGGATCAACCACGAATAAGACAACATTACGAGCATCGTTGGTACTGATTTGATTTGACGATAGCCCACACTCAAATCAAAGGATTGATAAGACAATAGGTCCAGCAACTGATCACAAGGACCAATCGATGAAGATATCATCTTTCTCCAACACACACTACACAAGAATATCCCTTTGGAACGAACTAAGTCAGACAAGCTTTTATCTTCCCACTCTCCAAGTTGTTGTCTAGCTTAACCAACTAGCTCAGGGATATCCAACACGGATTCTTGGAGAAAGGGTGGTTTACAGGATAAACCAACTTGATCACGAGCTCAACATAACAGTCAGGTGACAACCTGGTGGTACTTCCGAGAAGATCTTCGGAAAATCACGAACCACCGGTATGTTACTAAGCTCGAGAACAATCTTGCCTTTTGAGGGCAAGACGATATGATCAAATGAGTGAGGACTTGACAAGATCCTAACTCATCAATCGAAGGGTGCACCGAAATAAGGACTAGGTAGCACGATCAGTCTTAGAAGGATGATTCGAAAACCAACATACTAAGAATGAAATTATTATCCTTTAACTACCAAGCAACAGAGTTGCTAGCAGTATTGATTTCACACATCACAATTCATTTGTCGGTATTCCGGTTGCATCAACACGAGGGCCAAGGAATGAACAGTGATGGCAAGAAGTATCACTGTACCAAGAGTTCATGGGATGGGGTGCAATTCCTATAACAATCTCGATATAAAATATGTAATACTCCAAGGTAGAACAGAACCAAAAGCTGGATTAGCAATTTGATCTGCGGAGCACAACTTCTTTGACCCAATCCTAGATATGGAAGAGGTACCGGAGTTTGTTTCTCCTAGTCATTCTGCGATAGAATGGCTTGACGGACCACAAGAGTAATAGGCATCGATAGACGAACGCACGCATACTCTTGACTATCAATTGATAGACGAGGGTCAGAAGACAACTAAAGAGGGACAACTCAAAGGAACATACGATTTTCTGAGTTGTGGATGCATGGTTTAGCATGTCGAACGAATTCCACATATTTCTTCCGGATAACCCATGCAGAAAGGTAGAACTGGCAGAGTCACGATTTATGGATGGAGAACTCCTCAAGAGTACTCTAATTGTGATCTTTTGATCCAATAAACATCTGCCATAAGCGGTTCATAGTATTTGGAAGAAGGAAATACCACGGACCTCGAGGACTAATGCAAGGTTTACTAATATCCTGAAGGAACTAGCAACACTATCAACATGATTTAAGTAGAGTGAATCTCGGGTTCAAAACCCAGGAATAGAATACCTACTACTAAGTAGCATCACGGGATGCTTCCGAGAATAAAAGCCAGAATCATCACACTGGGATCACAAAACATTGCTAGATTACTAGGTGACTCCCTAAACACCTAGGGCCACAATAATATCTCCAACATATATGTCAAGGTAACGAAGTACCTCAACTCACTGAGTAGTGTGGTTAATCTGGCCCAAAGGAACATCGGAACGGAAGGAAGGGATTTTGCAAATGCTTCAGACTATCTAGAAACGTGGGGTGACTCGGACAGCATAATGGTTGTAAATGCTCAGAAAAGATTTGAGACATTCACAAAAATGGTGGCATAACCACTCAGAAGCACAATATCAAGGTTCCGAGATCAACAATTAACATACGGAAGTAGTAGGAACTGAACTGAGACTTAAATCCAACAAACTTATAAGTCTACTGATTAGTAACACGTGATCCTAATAGAAAGAAGAGATAGCCTAGTTCTTAATCCCCGTAGAAGAGAAGATGACTCAGATCAGAAGGGCATAAGGTATAAGGAATAAAAAGAGCCTTACGTTCCATCCCACAATCAATTCCCTTATATAACTAAAGAATTTCTAGACTCAACTTCGACCAGTTTGGCTTGGTAATCCTACAGGCAGTCAAGCTCTGATACCAACGCTGTCAGGACCCCGACTCGATGTCACATCGATCTAGCCGATAACACTTCATATCACTTTGCGGCCTCACGCACGGTGTTCCCACGGGTGTCGCCTTACCTTTGCCCGGGACCGTTTGCGCCTTTTGGCTCACGTATATGATAGTGTCGCTAGCATCCATATGATAAAGAGCCCGGGCTGACATGACTAGTCGTAAACCCAAAGTGGCACAGACTTACAGGGACAGGCATCCATGACCCAGCATCGAACGTGTCGGTCATCAACGAGTGAATCCAGGCTGTAGCACTGGGCTAGCAGGACTCCGGTGAACCGGGCTGTAGCGGGCTAACAGGACTCCGGTATTCATCGCGTGACATTTCCCCGAAGGGACAGACACAGGAACGAAGAAGGACACATGCCGGCCAGCCTAAGTGTTCCGGAGCAGTAGCAAGCTACCATGGCTCGGTGGAAACACTAGGAGACATTTCCCCGTAAGAGAGGCTACTAAAGATAAACAACTAGATGGTCAGATCCCACACATACCAAGAATTTCAATAACGTACACACAATATGCTCGATATGTGCAATACAACATGGCATCACAAAATGACTCTACGACTCAAGTAGTTTATTCAATAGGCTCCGAGGAGCGAGATATTACAAACATGGGTCTCACGACCCAACACTCAGAGCATACAAGTCAAAGCACAAGCGGAAGCTATCATGTCTGAGTACAGACAACTATAAATGAAAAAGGCTGAGAAGCCTGACTATCTATCAGATCCTGCCGAGGGCACAAGATCATAGCTGAGGTATCAAGCTAAACGTCGAAGTCCACGTGAAACTACTAGCGAGACCGAAGTCTCTCTGCAAAAACATAAAATAGGCAAACGTGAGTACAAATGTACCCAGCAAGACTTACATCAGAACTATCTACATATGCATCATTATCAACAAAGGGGATGGTAGGGTTTAACTGCAGCAAGCCAGCTTTGACTCGGTGGCTATCCTAAACTACGACTGCAAGCGACTCTTTTGAGGTGGCGCACACGAGTCCACATATTCACCATATCAATACACCACTATGGATCCGCTCCCGTCTCCCTACGAGAACGCCATCCATAGCACTCACGCTTATCTTGCGCATTTTAAAGTATCCACTTTCACTTGTCTATGAACTGATATAAGTAATCCAGAAGTCCTTTTCCGCGGACACGGCTATTCGAATAGATGATGTTAACCCTGCAGGGGTGTACTTCTTCATACATGTTTCCACCACTTAGCGTCTGCACACGACATGTGCTCGGCAGACTTCAAGCGAAAGCCGACGTGGGTGTAGACCACGACCTACCTAAACACTCAAGTCTCTAGTCCAGGTTTATCACCTATTCGGGTTCCATCCATGAGGAGATCCGGCCGGAGTTTCGCTCACAGCCCCAAACGATGTGAACAGGGTTCCCGAGATACCAAACGGGCATCCGGTACACCGTGCCACGTACCTACCGCATCACAGCCCACCCCTACGGTCAGCGCTGTCCACGGCCTCCAGTAAGCTACAAACACCAGAAACTACTTGCAACTCCTGGACAGAGGACAAGGGTGAATAAGAAGTCGAGCGGGGTCATATTTCAGGGCCCAATGTATGGTAGTAACTGAATCATGGATCACAAACACAGAACTCAGTTCCTGAGGACGGCTGCAATGAGACAACCCACCATGTACTCCTACATGGCCTCTCACCGCTACCTTTACCAAATCGTATTCACACACTTAGCTCACACACAGTAGGACATGTTCACACACCTCTGATTCATCCCCGATGAATCAGACCTGACTCAACTCTAAGCAGTAGCAGGCATGACAAACAAGCATGAATGAGTAGGCACATCAGGGCTCAAACAACTCCTACTCATGCTAGTGGGTTTCATCTAATTACTGTGGAATGACAGGTCATGCAGAGGATAAAGGGGGTTCAACTACCGCAGCAAGTAACAGATGAATCGGTGTTGTCCTAATGCAGTAAAAGAGAGCAGGAGCGAGAGAGTAGGATTGTACCGGAATGAACAAGGGGGTTTTGCTTGCCTGGCACTTCTGAAGATAACAGTGAGTCTTCATCAGTGTCAACGATCACATCATCGATATCACGTCTATCGAGAGGGGACAAATACCGGCAACACAGAAGGAAACACAATCAATGCAATGCACAATATGATGCATGATCATGACATGGCAATATGAATGTGTTTTGGGCTAATGCACCTAAAACCAGATTAAATGAAGTTGGTTTGAATCCAAGATTCAAATTCAAACTCCATATGTGGTTATTTAAATGTCATTCACTTCATTTGCCCTAAACAGTAGTGATAAGTTGTTCTAACATGCATGAAAATGGTACAGATGGATTCCTTGAATTTTTCTGATAATTTTTCATATATAATTTATTTAATTTGGAGTTACGGTTAATTTTCTATGAATTTTAGAAGTTTAAACAATTTTCTGGAATTTTCTGATTTATTTTAAATCCAGAAAATCATTTAATGCGTCAACATGACATCACCTTGACGTCAGCAGGTCAACAGGGCGCCTCCAGGTCAAACCTGACCAGTGGGGTCCACTGGTCAGTGACCCAGGGCTGTTTAGTGTCAATGGCAGGTGGGGCCGGGTCAAAGGCCACGTCAGCGTGGTCAAAGCTGACGCGTGGGGCCACTGTAATTAGATTAAACCTAATCTATTTTAGTTAGCCGGTTAGTTAGGCGGTGGGGCCCGGCTGTCAGTGGCTCTGGGGGGTTAGTTAATGGGGTTATTAGCGCTAATGACGACGCCACGTCAGATACGCCGGCGATGAGTCGCCGGTGACCACAGAACACGGCGGGGCACGCCGGACTTGCGCTAGAGGCGTCAGTTTGGCGCGCTGAGGGCACCAGGGGATGGCCCTTGCTCCCGCGCATCCAGAGGACCGAGTGGGAGGTCGTGGGGTCGGCGGAGCTCGTCGGAACGGAGCTCACGGCGGCGCCGGAGTTCGGTGAGTGCGGGGCTGGCGCTGTGGTGCATGGGAGGGCGAGATAGGATAGGCGTTAGACTCCTGGTGGCTTCCTGAGTGCGGTGACACGCTCCGAGACGAGCTCAAGCGGCTGTAGTGACGGCGGTGACGAGGTCAGCGGCGGCCGGAGTTCGGCCGCGGCGGAGCTATGGCCTAGAGCTCGCAAACGCGAGGGGAGAGAGAGGGGTTCTGCACGGAGGCTCACCGCGGAGCTGTAGGGGGGGTCAGTGGGCTCGGGGGCACGCCGGAGTGGCCGAATTCGACGGAGACGGCACCGGGGCCGAAGCTCGGAGATGAAGACGATGGCGGCTGCTCGGGGCCCTTCTGGTCACGTGGTTCGGTGAGGGGGTTGGCGACGAGGTGCAGGAGCTCGGGAGCACGTCGGAGAGGGGAGGGGGTGGCGGTGGCCGCGAGGAAGCTTGTCGGCGGCGGCGGGTGTGTTCGGTGGCTGCGCGCGAGAGAGCCAGAGGAGGAGAGGAGCTCGGGGAGAGAGTGAGAGGCCTGGGGGGGTGCGTGGCGTCGCGGACGGGTCCAGGGCGACGAGAGGAAGCAGGAGGTGGCCAGGGGGAAGCAGGAGGTGGCCGAGGCAGCGTCGGCGAGCGCCACGCCTCGCCTCTGCTCGTCCTCCTGGCAGAGGAGGAAGAGGACAAAGGAGGAGGAGGTGGGCTGGGCCGGCTGGGGAGCTGGGCCGGCTGGGGAGCTGGGCCGGCTCTGGTGGGCTGCACGGTGAGGCCAGGTAAGTTCTGTTCTTTTTATTTTTTTCTGTTCTGTTTGTTTTATTTAATATCTTTTGCCACTGTTTTGAATTTTAAACAAATTCAAACAATGCCAAAAAGTCCTCTGAATAATTTTATTTGGCTAGATGGACTTTTCCAAAAGCTCATAAAATATTTCAGGGGTATTTGAAATTATATTCTAATTATATGAATATAATTCAAATTCAAATAGCTAATGATTTAAGTTCAAAGTCCCAAAAATAAATCCTTAAAAATGTTCAATATTTTGGTTGGGACCAGAACCCTTACCAAAAATTATCAAACATTTAAGAAGAGCCTTTTGGGGCAATGAATAAGATTTCTAGGGGTTTTGCCCCTCTTTTATTTAGGGTTTTGAGGCTTCCAATATTCCTCAATTCAAGTTTCAAAATATAGACATGATGAACACATGAAGCTAGGCTAGAGCAATGCCAGAAGCTAGGGATGTGACAGCTGCCCTGCTGCCGCACCGCCGCGCGTGATGCCCCTCCGCCTCGCCATTGCCCGCGCCACCGTCGGACTCACCGGATCTCGCCGCCATCTGTTTTCTTTGTTGGACCGGTAAAACCGACAAAACCGTCCCCGATTAATTTTTTTTAGATCGGTCCGGTTGGTTTGGTTTTTTTCGGTTTCGCTATTTAGCGGACGTTCACTCGAACGTGTCTGTTCGCGAACGTTTTCGTTAGTTTGACTGTTTTAGCGAACGTTCGTTCGTTAGTCTTTTTCTTTTTAGTTTATTTTCGTCTAGGGACCTATCTGCGATTACTCTTATCGCAAATTAGCCCCTAATCTTTAAACTAGCATAACTCTTTACTCGTTTATCCAAATTAGATGAAACCAACGCCTAAATCTTCGTATCGTTCTGTTCTTTCCAGTTAACCAACATGAACATGATTTTGGTACTGTAAAAATTTGAGTTTAGTCCAGATTAGTAAACAATCTTATTTCATTCGCATTTTGAGTTTCATTGCTCCGTTTGAGTTGAATCTTTTTGCAAATCATAGCTAATCACATGTACCTACTGTTAAGATCTAGTCCACCTATTAATAATGCTGTTAGGTTTGACTCTTGTTAGTTTAAGCCGTTCGCTTGTTTCGTGTTCGATTTGGATCGTGTCTCGTTTTTTCTCGTGTTTCCTTTAAGTGATTGCTTATGTATGCTATTGTTTGTCTATGCTAGATTACCCGGAGTGCGAAGCTTGTTATTACGAATCTCTAGAGTTTGCAGATCATCAGTAAGGCAAGTTACACTTTGATCATACTCTTTTATACCCAGTTTTTACTATGGATTAGTTCCGCCCCTCAAATATTTGCATTAGTACGATTTGGAACATGTGGTTTTGGTTGTAGTGCTTGAGGTAGGAACCTAATACCTTTTGATCACCCCGGGAATATACGTTATGCATATTTATTGCTTAGCCATGCTCGTAGACGGGGATTGGATCGTGATTCACACATGGAAGTTTGAGAGTTATTTAATTATGGACAACATTAAGGTGGCAACTTTAATATACATCTGGGTGGATTGGTTGCAGGCACCTGGGGAACCCAGTGATGCCTATTTTGGAAAATCCCGGAGTACCCGTGTGATTCCTCCTATTGTACGCCACCCAGGCTCAAAGGGATCATAAGATTATTCATGCTAGAAACTTCCGTTTGCAGCCACAAGCCATTTTGGGCTCTGGCATAGTTGATTATGTTGTGTGACCTCTTTCAGTGGTAGGCTAGGGGATGTAGGTGGTACTGTCTACCCAGAGTAAAGAGTTAATGCTTCTGAAAGACTGTGTGTCGGTCATCCATTTCTCAAACATCATAAAGTGCGAGAAATTCAACGGAGGAGATAGGATCTTGTGGGGAAAAGTGCCCAAACCTCTGCAGAGTGTATAAACTAATCATGGTTAGTCGTGTCCCCGGTTATGGACATCTTGAGTATCTAGTACTTGAAACTATTGATGTGATCTCATCATGTTACTTTAATTAATTTGAATTGGGTTAACGATGATATTTTTAATTGTGATTTGAGTTGGGGTTACCGTCTCAAATAATGGGAAACTTAGGAGTAGTTAAATAAATTTATTCTCTATTGTAGGGAAAAACTAGCTTTATGCAGAACCATGAAAGTTACAGCCTCCACCAGCCAGATATTGCATGAAGATGTAGTTCTTGCATTTCGTTGCTTTACAGTGTAACTCTGCTAGCATATTCAATGTGCTGACCTACATGGCTGCAATGTCTCATGTTGCAGACTACTCAAATGACAAATAAGGTGCGATAGGTCATTGTTTTGCACTCAGCTATGCCGTTGGAGTTGATGGACTCATTTCCCTTTGAAGCTTCCATAGTTATCTAGTTTAGCTGGCCTTCAGCCATGATATTTTGTGTAAACATACTCTTTATGAGGACTCGATGTAATAAGTGTGTGATTGAAACTCTGTTATAATTCCTCAAGTACTGTGTGTGTCAGCATTACCGATCCAGGGATGACACTAATGCGAAGAGACTTGACCGTTTGAGGTCCGGTCGCTACATAAATCTTTGGTCAACATTTAACACGAATTACAAAGGGGACCAATAAACAAGGACGGAGGTAGATTCCATCAACTGAACTGATTGCATCCATATCCCACAGTTAGACATAAGTAAACATAGATTACACATACTCAGACATAGATAATGAGCGTACACGTACACAAGCGTAGTTCAACCATTATTAAGCATGCTCAAGCGTACATATATAGTTCGATCCCACATCTCATCTCACAAGCCGGCATGATCCCGAAGCTTCTCCAGGTACTCGGCGTATGCGCCGTGATCCACCCTATGAGCATACTTCTTTTTGAAAGAGCCAACGGCCCGTCCTCTTGCATGCGCCAGAACACTTTGATATGCGTCATCAAGCTTGTGGTTGCAGAATGGGCATCGATAGCCGCCGTTCCAGGTCCTAATACGCCTGTTATTCATTCCTACATAAAGCTCCATCAGGATTTGCCTCTTGTACCTCCTCTGGACATCTTCATCCTTGCTGTCCACATCGTCAGATAGCACCCATACAAATAGTTAAAAAATGTGGCATCAAATTAATGGTTACAAACTAATCTCTAGCGAACATTTGGCAGTTGCCAAAAATTGGCATCAAATCAACGATTACATGCTGTGAAGTAGGATTAGGAATTTATGGCTATTTATTTATACATATCTAGAGATTATGGTTCGATTTTTAAGCACATTCGTCTATGTACAGACCAATCTTGAAGAAAATAATGCCACAAACATATGTAGGTCATTCAAAATCAATTTTCAAGTCCTGGGTAGGAATTATTAGAACGAACACTAACCCTAGTTGGATTACTAGCAGAAATCATTTCCCCAGATGAAACAACTAATCACGTATCACTTGTACCATTCGAACAATCAATACACTACACGGATCTAACGAAACTTACTCGGATTTCATGGATTGGGAGAGCATAACCATAGGGTTTCTATTGAAAAAGGGGGGAGGTAGGAGTAACCAGAGAAACCCCGGAATATATTTGACACATAAATGGGTATAGATGACTAACCAGTTGTCCGTCGTTGTCGGAGTCATCGCCGGAGTCGTCACCAGAGTCGGTGTGGAACTCCGCCTCCGACTGTGGAAGCTCGACACCGTCTACGACAGCAACCTCTATCTCCATCTCCACGCTGTGCTCCGGTGCTTTAGCAGCCCTGATGTCGCCACTCCCTCCGATGGGGCGCTTCGGCGGCATCCTTATACACTGACGGCTTTGATGACTGAGAGCGGCGTCGAGGATGCAAGCAAAGAGAGGGGATTGTGTGTGTGGAGAGGATGGAGGGTGCGGCTGCTCGGGCGCACCATTAATATGGAGTAGTGGGAGAGAGGCGGGCCGTGGTTAAACCGCTGGCTCGCCTCCCGATGAGCCTGCGCATCGGACTGCTAGCATGCCTACCGTTGGTTCACACAGCTACTCGCACGCCTCCCGATGACACTGCACAGCGAGCATGCCTCCGTCAATTCACACACCTGCACACATGCCTCTCGGTCTGCCTGCGCGGCGGACTGCTCGCATGCGTCCCATCAACTCACGCCTGCTCACACGGTACACGGGTCGCGTGGTGGCATGTATATTGTTTTTCTATTTGGATGATTAATGATGCCGCTTTATTTTTTGCTTAACCGAAGGATGACACTATCCATTGTTTGTATAACCCTCACGGTTCGAATAAATAGTCTGTTTGGGATATTCGTTCCCAGTTATTAATAATCTCCCGTTTGTAATTAGATAAAGATTACATCAAAACTGGTCTCAAATTTGACCAAAAAAAAGTACAACGCAACTTTGTATTGGTGTCCATATGACAACACGATAAGTTTCATGAATTTCAAATAAGTTTTGGATGTACTAGAATTTAAAAATCAAGATTCTCATTGTTGGAAATTTGTTGCACTGGGAGTAAACATGCACCCAGTGAGACATGTGTTTTTGCAATCCATTTAGGTGCACCGTCATGTGTGCATGTAGCTCTAATTTGATTTTTGCACATTATACCCGTAAAAAATCAATCAATTAATGTACTAAAACGTCTTAATGATCTCTATTTTTTAAATTAAAACGTCCCTCCTTTGGTAACATATATATGTCCACCGCGGGATAATTAATTTAACATGCACCGTAGTTGCGGTGGATTCATGGTGTGTGTGGGGGGTTGTGCGTGTGGGGGTGGCGAGTGGCTCACAGTATACTACAAGTAGTGAGCGACCGTGTGGGTTGACCGTTTTGTTAGGCAGGCCAGTGCCACATCAGAGTCGTGAATTCATAATTTAAAACATTACACAACCCTTTCATACATACATGTTTTGGCCACATGCAGTTGACGGTTGTCCTACACGACACTCGATACTCGCGTATGACACTTTCTGTGGGCCCGCGAGGTCGTTGTCCATCACTTTGATGAACAGCCGGTAGTGAGGTTAATTTGACCAGCAAGGTAGAATCTTTTTTGTTTGTGTTATGGTGGTATATAGTACGCGTCGAAGAGGTGGGAAGGGACTAGCATATATATATATATATATATATATGTGTGTGTGTGTGTGTGTGTGTGTGTGTGTGTGTGTGTGTGTGTGTGTGTGTGTGCGCGTCCTTGAACAAGTACACCTCACTCGGTGTCGGGACTTTTCGGTTTCCGAGGCATGTGCCACATCAAAATTGTGAAAATGGCTATTCAAATATCACACAACACCTCTTTGCACCACATGCATGCAGGTGGTCGTTATCCTAGCTAGGACACTCACTTGTGACGCTTCCATCTGTGGCCCCCGAGGCCATCATCGATGCATATGTGCATCACTTTGCCTAGCTACATCGGGAGAGGTTAATTAATTTCACCATTGATGAGGATTCTTTTTGGATTGTATTACGGTAGGAGCATATAGTATGCGTCGAAGAGGGGGAAGGGGACCATCATATGTAGTACACTACATGAACCTCGCTCTGTGTGGGTGCATGGTTTACGGTTTTTGAGGCATGTGTGGCACATCAAAGTTGTGCACTTTATGTATTATATCCAACATATGTTTGGCCCACTTGCAAAGCGATGGTGGTTGTCCTCTCACACCCACTTAAGCGGTTATCAGCGATATCGATGCTTTCCATTTGTGGGCCTGCTTGGTCCATCACTACTTTTTGCCTGACAACAAGAGTGCTTAATTTAACTTAATTAGGAGGGGGTTATTTTTTTTGCATCGAGTCACTCCCATCGAGTCGAAGTGGCTAGTACAACGACACATGATTAACCAATCTTGCTCTTTGTGGGGAGAGTGTACGATTTTCGACGCACACGCCACATCAACGATGTGAAATGGTGTTCAAACATGCATGCACGCATCACCTCCATACATATGCATGTAGTTATATATATATATATATATATATATATATATATATATATATATATATATATCCCAGCTATTCTACAACCCATTCCTGAATAAGCTATTTAGGAACCGTTCCTAACTGCGCGAGAACAGACAGCTAACTGTGCGAACTATAAAAGTTAACTATAGGGCGGACTCTTTCTGGCATCGTTTTTTCGCACTGTTTCCGGGTCGTAATTATTTAACCGCTAATTAGATTGATGCAACTGATATACCTTTGGATAGCTATTGAGAAGGAGCAAAACAACTCATTTTGGTCGTTTTCCCAAAATCGATCCGGTTTTTAAACAAAATTCAAAATACTGAAAATCCATCAAACGAGTTTTCAATGTTTTTGTGAAAGGAATTTTCAATGTTTTTGTCAGAATGATGTGTATGATATACCGTTAGAAAGGTACCAATTAGCCCGAACTTTCGCATATATAACATGTTTTCAAATTTGCTACGGTTTAAGAGCAGTTTTCAAAAAACCAACATCATTTTTGACATTTTTTGCCCGAACTGCTACAGTACACGCTAACTGCTCGCGCGAAATAGCTAACTGACATATGCTGACAAGCTAACTGCTGAGACTGAAGAAAATTGTTTTTTTCTTCTATACTTTTATCGTCGGGTCAAGTTAACTTCCGGGAGTGAAATAGCTAACTGCCGGGAATCGCAACAGTTAGCACCAAGTTAACTGCGGGACTGAAAATGTTTTTTTTATTTTTTGATTGGGTCACACTAACTGCGGGTATGAGATACCTAACTGCATGCGATGAGCAAGCTAACTGCAATGGCTGATAATACTTTTTCTGCTTATTTTTTTTAATTCTTTTTTTCTATTTTTTCCCTGGTCAAGTTAACCGCCAGGACTAGAATAGCTAACAGTCGAGATTGCGATAGTTAACTGTTAGGATTGAATATACTTTTTTTTGTTTTCCTGGTTCAAGCTAACGGTCGGGAGTAAAATAGCTAACTGCCAGGGATTGCGGCAGTTAACACCGAGTTAAGTGCCGGGATTAAAAATATCTTTTGTACCTCACGCAAGCAGGGGCTTGGCAAACAAATTGAACCCTCTCATCAGATTGCTATTTTTTGTACCTCACGCAAGCAGGGGCTTTGCAAAATCATAGTTGTGTACATCACTTAATTTGTTTGGATGCAAGATAACTACAGCTAGTCCCTGAAACTAACTAATCCATGAAACTGATCATTGGCAAACTACACACCGTGGATCGTGCTGCTGGCAGCATGGGGGCAAGAGCTAATTGAGCAGTGGTCTCTATTTCTTGAGAACAAGCATAATGATAAGTCTTTTCAGAACAAAAGGATATTAATAAGACAGCTAGTGACATGAAAATAAACCAAATTTACTGAAAGCACAAGCCTAAAAGAACCACTTTAACTCTCAAACATTCAGTTTATCAAACATTTTCTAGCTTGTTCATTGTAAGTGGCTAGTTCAGTGGTCAAGGTATTCAGTTGAGCAACAGATTGAGCATGATCCATCTCTCTACCTTGTTGCAAATCAGCTCCGAGGCACTCTACTTCTTTTGTAAGTTCTTCTTTTCACTCTAATTGCTTGTTTCCTTGGAAGTCTGAAAAAGTATAAAATAGAATATGTCACTATCTATAGTCTCTGCATTTCTGAACGACACTATTTTGATGGTTGAACACGCGGAATGATAAACTGATGAGTAGAACAATAAGAACGCACTCAAAATGACTCAATTTTATTCCCGGGAAGACGAAACAAACACAAAAGATGAAGAAGGAGCATCATAATGCAGCACTAAACATGGTCACTAGTTCAACACCACCAGATGATAAAATGATGAGAAAAGAGTACGCAATTGCTATAATTAATCAGTCACTTGTGCTCTCAATAAGATCAAACAGACACAGAAGGAGTTATGAGCACTAGAAATTAGATTTCTTTAGCAAACTGCGATGCATCCCGGTTATGACCAAAATGTTTGTGTACCTTGCAAGCTAACTGCCAATTTCTTATATCAAGTCTTTGCAAAATCTTCCCATCTGTCTACCTTTCGGATGCAAGTCAACTATACTTTATCTGCATGCATATTTTTGCTCTTTTTGTGAAAATGGTTGCAAAATGTGATTTTAACTACTGTAAATTGTAAAAGTTAACTTCAAAATTAACTCGCATTTAAAAAAACATGTTGTTTTGTTAACTGCACCTTTTTGTAAAAGTTAACTTATAAAATCTACCCAGCTAACCGCTACACGGGTTCTTGTAAAAAAAACTAACTGCTATAGACCCTGAACTAGTATACATTTGTAAAGTTAACCGCTATAAATGATGATGTTAACTTCTTGTTTTCCTGGGTAGGCAAACTTTTTCTCAAGAACTGCTATCACACTCGAAATTAACTCTTTTTTCTTGGAAGGTATAACTGCTGAATTTTCAAACCCTGTGACAATTGAAACACCCATAGAAAAAACAAATATTTTTAGAACACATAAACCATTCATTTTCCCCCTAATTGTTGCCCTCTGCCTACTAACTTCCACACACACAGAGATAGAGAGAGATTTTTGTGTTTGTGAATCCACTGTTTTGCGTGCTAGAAATAAGGGAAGCTAACTGAACAATGCACAAACACATCCGATGGTGTGCGTGGATGGATGAAGACGAACCCCTTTTTATCTAGTTAACTGCAGAAGAACCCAAACCTACCTATTTTCTTAATAACACATAACTGTTGAGCAGAAAATGCCTTGCAAAATATGTCACCTATTTTTACAGGAAACACAATGGCTCCTCAAACTAACGACAACATTAATGGTCCTAGTTGAGAAGTTATCATGAGGACACAGCAAGAATTAGACATGTACCTTGATCACCGGCTTTCTTTTTTGCCCTTCTCCCTTCTGGATTCTTGTCCTCCCCATTCTCCAGCTTTTTTCTTGACTGTCGCTGCCTTTTATAACCGAATTGCTACTGCATGAAAGAAAGAACCATGGCCTAAGCAACCTCGGCACACACACAACATCAGAAAATGAACCATGTCCTAAGCTAACTCGTCATGCACACACACACACACACACACACACTTCTAACTGGTCTTTCTTAACTGTCGGCATGGCCACCCCTAACAACCTGCTGTGGTTGCTGCTAGCTGAAGCTGTAGAAACAACAACGGATAATAGTGATGCCTCTGCGTGTAAACCAACTTCACTTTTCCAAGTATAAAAAAGCAGTTTGCTGCTTTCCACAGCGTCGAATCCACATACAAGGGCTTGAGGCGAGTAGCCGCTGATGGGGATGCAGCCATGTGGAGGCGGCCAGGGGCCGGACGACGCGCTCCCCACCTCTCGTGTGCAAGGGAGACCTTAGGATAGCTAGGAGAGCCACCAAAAGAGGAGGTTAGTGGATTCATCGAGGGAGACGGGTCAGCTCAACCAGCAGTTAGGCGGCTCGACCAGTGATACGGGTCTGTTTGGGAGCACTGTCCTCCTGTACCTCGACACTGACGGGGAGCAGAGATGTCGGGGACTAACTGCCAAGAACGGGTGGTGTCATGCACTCCTCGCCATCTAACCAGCCTGACGAGGAGGCGGACAGCGAGGCACCAGTGCCACAGCGGGAGGAATCAGAGAGCCAAGAAGATGGAGAAGAGTAGAGGCAAGCAAGGGGGCCACAGGTAGAGAAAGAGAGGACTAGTCATCGGACGTGTGTGTGTAGGACATGTGGGACCCAAGGCCAGGAGGGATGTATATGTACTCGCGTGTGGGTTGTAAGAAGGGGCTATTGAGAAATATCAGAGAATTCTTTCCCCTTCTCCAAGCTCTGCTCCTCACCTACCCCTCTTTCTTCTCGATCTCACCTTGTTCTTGCTCGATTCCTCATCCCCTCCTGTCGATCCCGACGGGGTCGTTACAGATTTGGTACTCAAAGCCGCTCGGTCCGCCACTGCGCCCTCACTCCCTCGATCCGGCCGTAACATCCACCGCGAAGGGTGTCTGGTTGCTCCGGCGACTGGATGCAAAATCCCAAGCGGGGTAGGTCCGATTTGGGGCGGCTGCAACGGCGCCGTCGGCAGCCCCATCTGCACAGACGAAATTCATCTTGCAAGCCATGGAGGGCGTCCAGAAAACCTTGGAGGATTTGCTGCAAAAATTTTCTTCCCTCACAACAGAGGTCCAACAACTGGGCACGCAGGTGGCCGATTTCGGCGAGGGCCTCGACACAGTCAAGCGGAAGCAGGCTCAACAGGATGCAGCCGCTCGTGCTGCACCCTCCTCCTCAACAGCACCCGCGGCGGCTCTCCTCATCAACAACGGGCCACCACTGCTCCATCCTCCACCGGTCCATGCTCGCCCCGCTCAGGGTCGCCACGACGACCACCACGAGCGTCGACCCTCTCCTCCGTCGTCTCCCCGCGACAACTACCGCCACAAACCACCCAAGCATGATTTTCCGCGCTTCAGGGGCGAAGCGCCACGCCTCTGGTTCGACCTATGCCACACCTACTTCGAGCTCTACCAGACGCCACCGGAGTAGTGGGTGACCACGGCGGTGCTCTACATGGAGGGGCATGCCGCGTTGTGGTGTCAAGCCTTCAAACGAGTCCATGGACTCGGGGACTGGGCTACGTTCACTGCCGCTGTGCAGGCGGAGTTCGGTCAGGACGAGTTTGATGCACTCCTACACCGCCTTCATCATCTGAAGCAATCAGGCAGTGTCACGGACTACCGTCTCGCCTTTGAGTCCATCATGTACCATCTGATCGCGCTGGACCCGTCACTCAACAACAAGTTCTTCGTCTCTCAATTCATCATCGGCCTGCGCGACGATGTCCGCACGAGTGTGCACCAGCACGCGCCCACAAGCGTGTCCAGAGCGGCGGCCCTGGCACGCATCCAAGAGGAAGAAACCGAGCAGGCCAAGCCACGCGGGCGCCCCGCGATCTACGCGCGTGCTCTACCGCCACCACCAGTGGCCGCGGTCATGGCAGGACCAGTTCCACCACGCAACGACGGCGCCAAACGTGGCCCGGATGACTTCGGCAGAGAGCGCCAACTGCGGGAATTCAGGCGCGCCAATGGCTTGTGCTTCAAGTGCGGCGACAAGTACAACAGAGAACACAAGTGCAACAAGATCGGCCAGCTGCTCACCATCGAGGTCGGCGATCACGGTGAACTTCTGTCAGATGATGCCATCCGTGCCCTTGAACTGCTTGATGAACATCCAGAAGACGCCGCAACCTGTTACCAGATTTCAGTTCACGCCGTCGCAGGCACGGAAGCAACCGGAACCATGCGCCTCCGCGCTCTTGTTGGAAACCAAGTAATGCTGTTACTGGTGGACTCCGGCAGCACACACACATTCGTCAATGCTGCATTCGCTGCCCGGGCAGGCTGTGTTGTGCAAGCGGCAGAGCCGGTCACTGTGCGTGTGGCCAATGGCGACACTCTCCAATCTACACAGCAAGTATCCCAACTGAATTGGTGGTGCCAGGGACACACATTCAGCACTGACATGCGTCTGCTCGAGCTAGGTGCCTACGATGCGGTCCTCGGAGTCGATTGGCTAGCCCAGTTCAGCCCTATGAACTGTCATTGGGGACTCAAGACCATGGAATTCCGTTATGACAGTGTTAATATCAAGTTACAAGGTGTCCGCACTCCCACCGAGCCTACACTGACAGAGATGCGAGTGGATCAGCTATCCAAGTGGATTCAGGGCAACGAGGTGTGGGCATTGGCTGTCGTCCATGCAGATACCAATTCTGCAGCAGCCACTGATCAAGTGCCACCGCAATTGCAAGTCCTGTTGGATGAATATGCAGACGTCTTCCAGGAACCCAAAACCTTGCCACCACATCGCGACTTTGACCACACGATCCACCTGGAGCCAGGAACATCACCACCAAATGTCAGACCCTATCGATACTCTCCTCTCCAGAAGGACAAAATTGAGCGTCAAGTCACGGAAATGCTGCAAGCAGGCCTAATCACAACGAGCATCAGCCAGTTCGCCGCACCGGTCCTACTGGTCAAGAAAAAGGACGGTACGTGGCGCTTTTGCGTAGACTACCATCGTCTGAATGATATCACCATCAAGAACAAGTTTCCATTGCCAGTCATTGATGAGCTCCTAGACGAGTTGGCGGGCGCTCGGTTTTTCTCCAAACTGGATCTTCGTGCAGGATATCACCAGATCCGAATGCGCCCAGAAGACGAAGCCAAAACGGCTTTCAAAACACACCATGGTCATTTCCAATTTCGCGTAATGCCTTTCGATGTGACGAATGGACCACCAACATTTCAGTGCTTGATCAACTCAGTCTTCGCGCCAGTAACAAGGAAATTTGTCCTCGCCTTTCTGGATGACATTCTGACATACAGTTCATCGTTTGACGAGCATTTACAGCATCTTCGTCAGGTCTTCGATACTCTGCGTCACCATCAGTTATACGCAAAGCTCTCCAAATGCTCATTTGCCCAACCATCCATTAACTATCTCGAACACATCATCTCAGCTGATGGGGTTGCAACAGAGGCAGACAAGACTGAAGCAATTCGACAATGGCCACAACCAACAACAGCAACAGAATTGTGCGCGTTCCTCGGTCTAACAGGGTATTATCGCAAATTCGTTTGCAACTACAGCATCATCACTAAACCATTGACACTGCTTCTCAGCAAGAAAGGGTTTGTCTGGTCACCAGCAGCAACGGAAGCCTTTGACAAACTCAAAGTGGCAATGACAACAACACCAGTCCTTGCCCTACCGGATTTCTCCTTGCCCTTCACTATTGAAACGGATGCCTGCGACACAGGTGTTGGCGCCGTTTTGATGCAACAAGGCCATCCAATTGCTTTCCTCAGTCGTGCTTTGGGGGTGAACAACCGCAAGTTATCAGTCTATGAGAAGGAGTTCTTGGCAGTCCTACTCGCTGTCGATCATTGGCGTCAGTACTTAGAGCGAGGACCCTTTGAAATTCTGACAGACCATAAGAGTTTGTGCAATCTGGGGGAGCAGCACCTCGGATCTGAGCTGCAACGCAAAGCAATGGCGAAGTTGGGCGGCTTGCAATTCAAATTCAAGTACCGTAGAGGAGCTGACAATGTGGCAGCAGATTCTCTGTCTCAGATTGGTCATTTGCTGACCATCCAGGCCACATCTACTTGTCAACCTTCGTGGATCCAGGAGGTTAGAAACTCCTATGTCACTGACGCTAAGGCAACCCAATTACTGCAAGCTCTGGCTGTGCACAGTCCCGATGAACAAGGCCATGAACTGGACCGGGGCTTGATCAAATACAAAGGCCGCCTTTGGATTGGGGACAACGCTGCTATGCAGACCAAGCTGATTACGGAGATGCACACGGCGGCAGTCGGTGGCCACTCCGGCATCCGCCCAACGTATATGCGCCTGAAGAATCTATTCTACTGGCCTGGTATGAAATTGCAAGTGGAAGAATTTGTTAAGCAGTGCAGCACCTGCCAACATGCCAAACATGAACACACTCATCCAGCCGGAGCCCTCCAGCCCCTACCCATTCTGGTGCGTGTGTGGGGAGAAGTCACCATGGACTTTAGCGAAGGGCTGCCAAAATCAGAGGGTGCCGACGTGATTCTGGTGGTGGTGGATCGCCTATCCAAGTACACCCACTTCATCTCACTTCATCATCCTTTCACTGCTCCACAAGTGGCGCGGGC
The DNA here is from genome assembly GCF_018294505.1 of Triticum aestivum. NCBI lineage: Eukaryota > Viridiplantae > Streptophyta > Magnoliopsida > Poales > Poaceae > Triticum > Triticum aestivum. The sequence continues at coordinate 314,779,849 of NC_057804.1, read as the reverse complement.
GTTTCTGGACAATATTGTCAAACTTCATGGCGTCCCAGATTTGATCATCTCCGATCGTGACAAGATCTTTACCAGCGCATTCTGGAGGGAGCTTTTCACATTAGTTGGTACCAAACTGCTCTACACCACTGCCTACCACCCTCAGACGGATGGGCAGAGCGAGCGGGTGAACCAGTGCGTCGAGCACTACCTACGATGTGCCGTCCACGACACGCCCCACCGCTGGAAACGATGGCTGCCAATGGCTGAGTTCTGGTACAACTCCAGCCACCACAGCGCCCTCGGATGCACACCATTCAAAGCCCTGTACGGTGTGGATCCCAACTTCGGTGCCCTTCCCAACCTGTTCAACTCCAGGACGCCAGACTCCTTGCACGAACTCGCAGCTGAGCACCAACAATTCACAGAGATGCTCAAGACTCACCTCTTGCGGGCACAGCACAGGATGAAGCATCAAGCTGATCGCAAGCGGACAGAGCGCGAATTCTCCATTGGCGACCAAGTGTTATTGAAGCTTCAGCCATACGTTCAATCATCCGTTGTGAGCAGGTCGTGCCCCAAGCTAGCTTACAAGTTCTTTGGACCTTACAAGATCATTGGCCGCGTCGGATCTCTCGCCTACAAGCTGGAATTGCCTACTGGGAGTCAGATTCACCCTGTCTTTCACGTCTCGCAGCTCAAGCCATTCACTGCTGATTACTCGCCCGTCTTCAATCAGCTGCCAGCACCACCGGATCTCACAGTCGGTGACCTGATTCCACAAGCAATCCTCGAGCGCAGACTTGTCAAGAAAGGTAACGCGGCAATTCCTCAAGTGCTCGTTCATTGGCGTACTCTGTCTCCAGCAAGCGCAACATGGGAGAACTACAACGTCCTCAAGCAGCGATTTCCCGAGGTCGACCTAGCCGAGGGGGATCCATCTCAAGAAGGGGCGAATGTCACGAACTCCTCTCCATCTAACCAGCCTGACGAGGAGGCGGACAGCGAGGCACCAGTGCCACAGCGGGAGGAATCAGAGAGCCAAGAAGATGGAGAAGAGTAGAGGCAAGCAAGGGGGCCACAGGTAGAGAAAGAGAGGACTAGTCATCGGACGTGTGTGTGTAGGACATGTGGGACCCAAGGCCAAAAGGGATGTATATGTACTCGCGTGTGGGTTGTAAGAAGGGGCTATTGAGAAATATCAGAGAATTCTTTCCCCTTCTCCAAGCTCTGCTCCTCACCTACCCCTCTTTCTTCTCGATCTCACCTTGTTCTTGCTCGATTCCTCATCCCCTCCTGTCGATCCCGACGGGGTCGTTACAGGTGGCTAACTACTGAACCTGTGGATGGATCCATTGATGGCAAAGGTCCCCATGGTCCTGCTCAACGCCCGAAAATAGGGGCATGACGGGGGAGGGGTTACGAGGGCGACGGGGTGAACTTTGATGGAGCAACCATGGATCTGGCACCCAAACTCTCTGGACCCCGGCAGCCTGATTGGGGATGGTGCTCTCACCGAGATCCAGACGTGGGGGCAACTGGCGTTGCCAAGGTTGGAGATGGTGGCCCGCCGGCGGGGTGAGTGGTGGTGGTGGCACGCCGGCGGGGGATGTGGTGGTGGTGGCGGTCCGGCGGGTAGGTGGTGGTGGCGGTGCGCCGGCAGGGTAGGTGGTGGTGGCGGCGGCTGTGCGGTGGGTGGTGGTCAGACACCGACGCAGTAGGAGGTTGTCGGGGTGGGCTATTTTTAGTAAGTTAGTAGCTTCAGGGTGGGGGTTCCTAAATAAGCTTATTTAGAAACTCTAGAGGGGGTTCCTAAATAGTCCCACCCTATATATATATATATATATATATATATATATATATATATATATATATATATATTCATTGACCCGCGTGGACATCCATGATCACCTTGACTGACAATAAGATAGGTTACCATGGCGGATATTCTTCATTTGGTTTGTGTTATCATAGTATAGGTCATGGTGAGATTCAGACCTAATTAAAGTTTGAGCGCATATACTATGCACGCGCATGCTTGCATGAATCCCCGTCATCGGCTTGAAGTGTGGTGTAACATACGTATGCATCATCAACCTAACCCTCACTCAGTGTGGGGATTTCTAGTTCGAAATCATGGTGCCACATCAAAGTTGTTCCATTGTGTACTAAAAAACACACCTGATCCATACATATGTTTGTACCACATGCATGAAGTGGTTGTCTTCTGGGACTAGCTAGCTACTTGCGTGCTTATTGGCGAGCTAGCCTATCTGGGGTCGCATGGACGACCGTCACTTTGACCAGCAACAAGAGAGAGGTTGTAAAACCAAGGTGGATTATTCTTCGTCCGTTTTATGACCAATCTTGGTGAGATGCCTCTCTGGCCAGCCGACATAAAAGTGTGTGGGGGGGGTGGGGGCTGCTACTTTGCACTTTGCTAGGTGAACCTCAGTTGGGGGCATCATAGCTTAGGATTCCCTTCGT
>NC_057804.1:314741031-314776762 GCF_018294505.1 Triticum aestivum | reverse complement strand
ATGCATTCATAGCTTAGGATTCCCTTCGTGCCGACACGAGGGGGGCATCGAAGTTGCATTTGGTATTTGAAAATCAAACCACCCTTTTCATACATATAAATTTGGTCCACATGCAAGTGTGTTCGTGTTCTGACCCTCTCCCGCGTCATGTTTCGCCAAATTTAGGAACATTAGACAAGTCAGATGATCCAACAAAAACGGTTCACTCAAACTAATCGTGTCCTACGCCGGCGCCCCTGTCACGGACACATCCGCACAGTACATTGGGCTCCACGAGGCTCCCCCTCTCAAAAATATTTGCCCGCCTCGAGGGTTTGTTTGTTTCATAACACACGGTTGTTATCTCCGGACCGTGTGCGATGTTTCTTCTTCCCAATCCCACTGCATCCCTAGAAAATATCTGCCTGCCCCGAGGAGGGTTTTTGTGTTTCATAATACACGGCTGTTTTCTCTAGACCGTGTGCGATGTTTCTTGTTGCCAATCCCGCCTGCCCCTAGAAAATATCTTCCTGCATCGAGGGTTTTTCTATTTCATACCACATAGTTGTTATCTCCGGACCGAGTGTGATGTACCATCATAAAAAATTTCATTAGCCCCGGCATTTCACTCCCGCGTTTGACTCCAACGTTGTAACATTTTCAGTACCCGCGTCATTTCCTCAAACACCCCCCCCTCCACACACACACACACACACACACACACCAAAACCTCCTCGGGCGTGCGCGCGCACACACACACACCCTCCCTCGCTCGAAACACTAGCAAGGTCCCCTCCGCCACCGCCGCCGCCGCGAGACCTCCATTGTCAACATCTGCCGGTTTGCCCGTGCAGCTTACCCACCGGTCTCCATACCAAGGCCGCCCTGAGTTTCTTAGATGATGCCTGCCAAACGCCCCTTTTCCCCCAGATACCCATCCCCATCCCCCACTCCAGAGCGTCGCAGCCTAAGCCCGACTACGTTTCCTGTGGAGCTCGCGGAGCGACTAGAACAAAAGAGGTGTATCGCGGTCTCTTCGCCCGATGTCACCGAGGAAGCTAACGACCATTACTAGTGGCAGGAACTCAAGCAGCGGGCTAGAGTATGCGGTCATGTCTCTTCCGCCAGCTATGACATCAAGGACATGGACAGCAACGGCCTCAGGCGGGCTATGTCACAGGTTAAGTGGCCCACCCCCAACCCCTCGGGTTCAACCGCAGTCGACCTCATGCATGGCCCCACTACTAATCTCCTCTGGCTCGTTGTTAACAACTTGCCATCCTACATCGCCATCGAGCCCCTTTTCTCATTTCTGAAGGACACGTTCCGCGATGCTGGCTTGGGATCCACAGCTTCCAAGTTAGACCTCATCAACGGCGACCACGAGGAGGGCACCCTCTCCGTCTCTTCCAAGGGGAAAGAGCCCATCTGCTCTTCCAAGGGGAAAGAGCCCATCTGCGACATCAGGGAGGGCATCCTACAGTCGTGCTCTTCCAAGGGGAAGGAGCCCATCTATGACAACATGGAGTGCATCCAGGGTCCATTCTCTTCCCACAGGAACGAGCCCATCTGTGACAAGTGAGGAAACCCATCATTTTCTTTGTCGTGCCTCTTCACAGGGGGAAACCAATGATTTGTTTCGTCGAGTCCCTTTTGTAGTGTAGTGAGAATATGTCTAGTTTTAATTGCTATATCGGGTTGTTTGCAGTATGCCTTGTTTATTTAAGTTGTTCACAATGTTGGCGTTCTGGGAACGGGGGTACCCAGACTTGCCTGCCTGCGGCCTGCAACATGGCTTGGGAAGTGGCCTAGTACGGCCCATCTTCATCAACACATACTCAAGACCCTCACGAGGGGCCAAGCCTCGCGGGGCGGACGACAGGAGGCTTCCTCGAGCACAGCCTCGTCAGGCTGGCTCGCGAGGAGGCGGAGAGATCAAGGCGGGGTACCTCACGAGGTGCCCATGACGCAAGCCATGACGACCGAGGCCAGGCGGGCGCCAGGTAGGCGCCGGCCTGCGCAGAGTCCTTGTTTCCTCTTTGGTGCAAACGGGGCAAGCGTAGGCAAGAGTATCAAGCAAAGGCAACCATTTCGGTGCAACAAGACCAAGACCAGCAGGACGACAGGATGGGGGTCATCATGGAGCCCAAGCCGGCATCACCGTCAGGGTCTTTGGCAGGCGAGGACCGACTTTAGTAAGGGTAAGTGTACTAGATGTTCCCCTTCAAAATGGCCAATTGTTGTCGCCCTTCCCGCTCAATATTTGGGAAGAGGCATAGGGCCTCCCTCTATAAATAGAGCTAGCCACCGCAGAGTAGGGAGAGAAGATTTTGGGTGGACTAGAGAGAGAGAGGCGACTGAACTCACCCAAGCAGTTCATCGCACCAGCCAAGAACAGCCCCTCGCGAGGCTGTTCTTCCTTGTATTATTCATCATTGGCCCCCTGAGGCAATCCACCACGCCACAAACTGGAGTAGGGTATTACACCACAATGGTGGCCTGAACCAGTATAAATATCGTGTCCCTTGTGTTGTTCTTCGTGTAGTTTAGATCCTTGCGAGGCGACGAGACGTGGGTAGGCAGGAGGTGTGATCTCCGCGTGCACCCCAGAGTTCGAACCTTGAGGGTCTGCCGGAACCCGAAATCCGACATTTGGCGCGCCGGGTAGGGGGTGCGCCGGAGCTTTCCCTTCCACCGACCCGCTCTCCGCCAACACCACGGTTCGCCCTCATGATGGGCAACGCGCCGCCCGCTCCGGTTGCCAGCGCCAGCACGGGGGCCAGGGGGCTCCAAGCCTTGGCCCCCGTCGTGCGACAGGTGCGATGGCCGAACAAGTTCAAGCCAGAGATGCCACCGCGCTACAACGGCACGGCCGATACGCTGGCTTTCCTGCTGGCGTACAAGGAGACGACCTCGAGGCTGGGGGCGATGACAGGGTCATGGCTAACTGGTTTCCCATGGCCCTCACGGCGTCCCGCGCATGTGGCTGCTCCACCTGCCGATGGCTTCCGTGGCCTCTTAGGGGGAGCTGTGCGGCCTCTTCCTCGCCCAGTACACTGCACCGGCGCACCCGATCGTTGCAACTCTCCTAGGTGGCTCGCAGGCACCACCTTCAGGCCGCCACATCAAGTCATTCGTCCTCCAAATTGGCACTGCTTCCATGCTGCATGGGGCTCCTCCGTGCTGGACAGCGCCTAAAGCCAATCTGTCCTTCAGCTCGGATGATCACCCCTCCAACTCATCCTCCTCGGGCGCGCTCCCAATGTTGTGCACCCCCACCATCTGTCAGGTGGCCATCACCAGGACCCTCATCGACGGCGGTGCTGGCCTCAGCGTGCTCTCAGTGGAGGCCTTCAGCCTCCTCCACGTACCGCCGGAGCGGCTTCAGCCCAGCAAGGCCTTCTTGGGCGTCGGAGGCGGCTCCACCGGCTCCCTGGGGCAGATCCACCTTCCGGTGACCTTCGGCACCTACGACAACTTCCGCATAGAGCTAATCGACTTCGACATCGCCCCCATCAGCCTCCCATAGAACACCATCCTCGGCTACCCGGCACTAGCCCGGTTCATGGCTGCAACTCACCCAGCGTACAACCTCATGAAGATGCCCGGGAGTAGCGGCGTCCTCACGGTATCCGGAGACACCGGGGATGCGTTGCAAGTGCTCAAGCTTACCTTCAAGGTCGCGGCGGTGGCGCAGCCCACCGGCTCAGACGCCCCTGAGCCCAAGGGGGCTGCACCGGCCAAGAAGAAGCAGCTATTCACCCAAGACAAGGCAGAAACCAAGCAGGTATTGGTCGACGAGGACGGATCTACTAGCGCCACCTTCACCAAGGCGCCAACCTCGAGCCCGAGCAGGAGGAGGCCTTGGTGAAGTTCCTACGCACGAACAAGAAGGTATTCGCGTGGGAATCTAATCAGCTAGCAGGGGTCCCGAGGGACGTAATTGAGCATCACCTCAAAGTGTGCCCCAACGTGCGCCCCGTGAAGCAGAAGGCGAGGCGGCAGTCCACTGAGAAGCAAGCTTTCATCGTCCAAGAGACCCACAAGTTGGAGGCGGCAGGGGTCATTCACGAGGTCCGCTACCCAGATTGGTTGGCTAACCCGGTTGTCATGCCAAAGAAGGGGGGAAAGGAACGCATGTGTGTCGACTTCACCAACCTCAACAAGGCCTTCCCGCAGGATCCATTCCCACTCCCTCGCATCGACCAGATCATCAACTCCACCGCTGAGTGCGACCTGTTGTGCTTCCTGGATGCCTTCTCTGGATATCACCAGATCAAGATGGCAGTAGAAGATGTAGAAAAGACGGTTTTCCTGACCCCGTGTGGAGTGTACTGCTATACATACATGCCATTCGGGCTGCACAATGCAGGTGCGACCTTTCAGCAGCTGATGCACATCGCCTTGGGTCGGCAGCTCGGGAGGAATGCTGAGGCTTACGTTGATGACATTGTGGTGAAGTCTCGGGAGGCAAAAACCCTGATACAGGACTTGGAGGAAACCTTCGCGAGCCTTAACGAAGTGGACCTGCGGCTCAACCCGGAGAAGTGTGTGTTTGGAGTCCCCTCGGGCAAGCTCCTGGGCTTCCTCATGTCCCACCGGGGCATCGAGGCCAACCCAGAAGAGGTAAAGGCAGTCGAGGACATGAGCCCGCCGAAGACCCTTAGAGAGATGCAGAAGCTCACTGGGCGCGTGACCGCACTAGGACAATTCATCTCCAAGCTGGGGGAATGAGCGCTGCCCTTCTTCAAGCTGATGAAGAAGAAGGGCCCCTTTGAATGGACTGAAGAGGCCGACTAGGCATTCCAGGATCTCAAAAGGTACTTAACCAGCCCTCCAGTGATGGTGGCTCCGCGTCCTCAAGATCCCCTGGTGCTCTACCTTGCGGCCACCCCCTACTCTGCCAGCGCAGCCCTGGTGGCGGTTAGGGAGGAGCGTTGGACCAAGGCCGCAGCAACCGTCCGGGTCAAAGCAAAGCAGGACCAAGAGGGCCTCACAGAGACCGCGACTGCAGCCGAGGACTAGCCGCTGCAGGGAAGCACACCCAGAACAGAAGAGGCCCCTCCTCCAAGCGACCAGCCGCTAGGGGCTCCATTGTCTCGGGAGGCGCCCCAGCCTCCAGAGGGCGCTAGCAGCGCCAGCACTCCCCACCTCATCGAGCACCCTGTGTACTTTGTCAGCATGGTGTTGCGTGACGCGAGGGCGCGGTACCCCATGACTTAGAAACTCCTCCTCGCGCTATTGGTATCCTCGCGCAAGCTGTGGCACTATTTCCAAGGCCATCCCATCAAGGTCGTCTCATCATACCCCTTGGAAAGGGTGCTCAGAAGCCCCAACTTAGCTGGAAGAGTCGCTGAGTGGAACATCGAGCTGCAAGCGTTTCAGATAGAATTCAGCACAACCAGAGTCATCAAGGGGGCCACGCTTGTGGACTTTGTGGCGGAATGGGCAGAAGCGCCAGGCCTTGAGCCTGGCGAGGAACGATCACTCTCCCCGGGAAGCGAGGCACCGGACGGTTGGGTCATGTACTTCGACAGGGCGTTCTCTCGACACGTCGCGGGGGCTAGTGCGGTGCTCGTATCTCCCACTCAAGACAAGCTCTACTACGTCATGCAACTCTGTTTCCAGCACGAAGAAAAGGTCTCCAACAACATAGCAGAATACGAAGGCCTGATAGCAGGCCTGAAAGACGCAGTTGCCCTGGGGGTGATGCGCCTCACCATCAAGGGTGATTCGCAACTCCTCGTCAACTTCTCCAACAAAGTATATGAGCCGAAGGACAAGCACATGGAAGCCTACCTCGTGGAGGTCCGCAGGATGGAGAAGCAGTTCTGGGGGCTGGAGTTGCAGCATGTGCCTCGCGGCGCCAATCAAGAGACTGATGACATCGCCAAAAGGGCATCCAGGCGGCTACCTCAGGAGCCTAGCGTCTTCGAGGAGCGGCTCTTCAAGCCCTCGGCGACGCCATCACTATCAAGCACGGTGCAACCTTGGGAGGAGCTCCCCCAGCCACCTGCCTCGGGAGCCCCGGTCTGCGGCCCGACCTCAGGAGCGCGCCTGCTCCTGGCGCTGGATCCTCAGGAAGGGTGCTGGATCACAGAGCTCAGGAGCTACCTGACACGAGGCACCTTGCCGAAAAAGGAGGAGGAAGCGGAGCGAGTGGCACGGCAGGCCACGGCATACTACCTCAAGGATGGAGAGATCTACCAGAGACGACCGAATGATGTGTCCTTACGTTGCATTTCCAGGGAGCAAGGGAAGGAGCTACTGGCTGACATACACGGTGGAGACTGTGGGCATCACTCATCGTCACGGACTCTCGTTGGCAAGGCGTTCCGCAGCGGGTTCTATTGGCCCACGACACTCAATGACGCTGTGGAAGAGGTGAAAGCTTGCGAGGCCTGTCAGTTCCATGCGAAGCAGATCCATCAGCCGGCGGGAGGTCTGCAGACTATACCCCTCTCATGGCCATTCGCAGTCTGGGGACTGGATATCCTGGGTCCGTTCCCTCGGGCGCCAGGAGGCTACTGCTACCTCTACGTCGCCGTGGACAAGTTCACCAAGTGGGTTGAGGTGGAAGCTGTCCGCACCATCCCCGCAGGCTCCACGGTCAAGTTCATCAAGGGCCTCGTGAGCCGATTCGGGGTGCCGAACCACATCATCACCGACAACGGTTCGCAGTTCACCAGTAACCTCTTCAAAACATACTGTGCTAACCTTGGAACGCAGATATGCTACGCTTCGGTAGCGCACCCGCGGAGCAACGATCAGGCCAAGCGAGCCAACACGGAGGTCCTGAGGGGCCTCAAAACCAGGACCTTCAAGAAGAAGATGGAGGCCTGCGGCAGGGGCTGGTACGACGACCTCCAGTCTGTGTTGTGGTCTATCCGCACGACCGCGACCAAGCTGACTGGCAGGACCCCGTTCTTTCTGGTTTATGGAGCTGAAGTCGTACTCCCTCACGAGGTCAGACGTCATTCCGCACGGGTCCTGGCGTTCGACGAAGCGCAGCAGGACGCCATGCGGGGGATGAATCTCGTGCTGGGGGAGGAGCATCATCGAGAAGCCGCACTGCAAGCAGCAAGGTACCAACAAGCACTGCGGCGATACCACTGCCGCAACATCCGCCCTAGGACTCTTGAGGTAGGGGATCTCGTGCTCAGACGGGTACTCTCCAGGGAGGGACTGCATAAGCTCTCTCCCATGTGGGAGGGCCCGTTTAAGGTTGTTCATGTTTCCAGGCCCGGCTCTGCACGCTTGGAGACCCAGGAGGGGTTGCCCATCCAGAACTCATGGAACATCCAACATCTCCGAAGATTTTACCCCTGAAAAAGACCCGGTGCCTGTGAAGAAGGCGAATGCCTGTGAAGTAGCCGCGTTTTGGAAAAGGCTCGGTGCCTGTGAAGAAGGTGAATGCCTGTGAAGTAGCCGCGTTTTGGAAAGGCCCGGTGCTTGTGAAGAAGGCGAATGCCTTGAAGTAGCCGCGTTTTGGAAAAGGCCTGGTGCCTGTGAAGAAGGCAAATGCCTGTGAAGTTGCTGCGTTTGGGAAAAGGCCCGCTGCCTATGAAGAAGGCAAACACCTGTGAAGCTAGCCGCCCGTGACACTCTCACGTAATAATGAGTGGGGTTGTACACGCCCCAGAGTCTCCGGAGAGCCGCCCTCGGGCCTCGGGGGCTCCCGCCCACGCCCAATGGCAGCACTTAGCTCTGCGCTGGTGAGAAGACATCGAAGACTAGACTAGGTGCCGGACGCGGCTTCTTTCATTTGCTTTCCACAGTTGGCTTGTTTGTTTCTATTTGAAGTTTTTCTGAGGCTGTTACCGTTTCGAGCTCGCGACCCTTCGTCCATTTCACTCGTTTGTTCCGTTTTCTCTCACACGAAGTCTCACGAGGGAGGAACATGGGCACCCTCGCGAGTGTTTTTCTGCCCCGATGGTTTGGAACTTCCCTATCCGAGTCCGCTGCGGGAGCACCCCTCCCATTCCGTGCCCCACGGGCATCGCGACACGATCACGGGACTTGGGTTGGTTGTCCTTGCTACCAAGGCTGGAGACTACCCCTACTGACTAAACCCTGCAGGACACAAGGCGCACGGCGAGGCCCTAGCCTCGGGAGGCGAGGACCGCAACGAGCTTTCCCCCCCCCCCCCAAGATAAGCGATTTCCACGCATAAACATGCAAAATGAAAACATAGCGCAGAAACAGTAGAAACAGTGCACCAATTAAACAGCGACAGTTCAACACGCCCCATGGGGCACCAGACTACATTATTTTTGCGCAGGAGAGAAAGGAAAGCAGAAGGGGGCACGACTCGCCCGGCGCCAACTCTCGGCAAAGGCTCGTACTGCCTCTGGAGCTCAGCTGGATTCCGCCTCCCGCTTCACCGAAGCGCGGTGTCGGGCCGACCCGCTGCCCTCTTCTAGGCGAGCGCGACGACGAGGGGGCTGGTCGTGACTACCACTCGAGGAGCTGCCGTCCGAGGGGGAGTCACCAGAGCTTGGCGGGCCTCGGGCACCATTGCCCGCGCGCCTCCCGCCACCTTCATCCCGACCAACGCCGGGGCTGGGCGCATGACCGTGGTCATCATCTTCGGGGCAGCATCTGATGCGGCAGCCGTCTTCCCCGAACACCCTCACGTAGAGGGTGGCATCGCCGTCGAACTTAAAGTGTAGAGTGCATCGTCGGCTCAGGCCGCGCGCGCGGGCAAATGTTTGCCAGCCGCGGGTCAGGGCCGCCTCCCCGGCGGTGGAGACCTCCAGAGTAGCCCAGGAGGCCCTGCTGCAGCAACCATCTGTCTGAAGCCAAAGGCCGCACGGGGCACCAGACAGAAGTTCACCCATAAAGAAGCGGGGGAGCTGGAGCCAGGTGCCGGTCGGGTCCGCCGACCACACGACAAACTCCCGCAGCACCTCCGCCGAGCGAGAGCACGGCCTTGGGGGTCGCGTAGCCCCAGCGTACCTCTCGTTGGCAGCCGAACACCCACCGCCGCGTAGAGGGCTGTTTCCACAGCCACGGGAGGCCGCAGCGGGGGCCGTAGGGTGCTTGCGAGGGCGGCCCCGGCCACGCTTGGCTAGAGGAGAGTCGGGCCCTTCCTGGCGAGCCTTTCCTTTCTCCGCAGCCAAGAACCTCTTTGGCGGGGCCATGGGGATGGCGAGCAGCCAAGAAGGAGAAGGGGGGTAGCAAGAAGGGATGGACTAGAAGGGCTCACGCCGTTCCATACATATAGCTGGGGGAGGCCAACCGCCGGCCTCCACAATTATAGGTAATCATGACCCGTTTTGCATGCAGGGACTCGTCAATTCATGCAGTTGCCGTGGTGTCGTGGGGAAGCAGGGACGCCCATGTCCAATTAACCGCCACGCGGCGCCCAAGGCCGCAGGCTGATAGGGCCTGTGGCGCTTCGCACTTGCCCCTTCGCTTCTCTGCTAAGCCAAGTCCAGGCGCGCTTTGGGCCCGGGGGCTACTGTCGGCGTTCTGGGAACGGGGGTACCCAGACTTGCCTGCCTGCGGCGTGGCTCAGGAAGTGTCCCAGTACGGCCCATCTTCATCAACACATACTCAAGACCCTCACGAGGGGCCAAGCCTCGCGGCGCGGACGACAGGAGGCTTCCTCGGGCACAGCCTTGTCAGGCTGGCTCGCGAGGAGGCGGAGAGATCAAGGTGGGGTACCTCACGAGGTGCCCATGACGCAAGCCATGACGACCGAGGCCAGGCGGGCACCGGCCTGTGCAGAGTCCTTGTTTCCTCTTTGGTGCAAAGGGGGCAAGCGCAGGCAGGAGTATCAAGCAAAGGCAATTATTTCGGTGCAACAAGACCAAGACCAGCAGGACGACAGGATGGAGGTCATCGTGGAGCCCAAGCCGGCGTCACCGTTAGGGTCTTTGGCAGGCGAGGACCGACTTTAGTCAGGATAAGTGTACTAGATGTTCCCCTTCAAAATGGCCAATTGTTGGCGCCCTTCCCGCTCAATATTTGGGAAGAGGCCCAGGGCCTCCCTCTATAAATAGAGCTAGCCACCGAAGAGTAGGGAGAGGAGATTTTGGGTAGACTAGAGAGAGAGAGGCGACTGAACTCACCAAAGCAGTTCATCGCACCAGCCAAGAACAGCCCCTCGCGAGGTTGTTCTTCCTTGTATTATTCATCATTGGCCCCCTGAGGCAATCCACCACGCCACAAACTGGAGTAGGGTATTACACCACAATGGTGGCCTGAACCAGTATAAATCTCATGTCCCTTGTGTTATTCTTCGTGTAGTTTAGATCCTTGCGAGGCGATGAGACGTGGGTAGGCAGGAGGTGTGATCTCCGCGTGCACCCCAGAGTTCGAACCTTGAGGGTCTGCCGGAACCCAAAATCCGACACACAATGTGATGCTCTGTATGTGCAATTATTTACTGTGCAGTACATTTCATCAATCCAGTTTTAAACATACCGATAGGAATGCATATATTTGCTTGTTGTTAAGCATGTTATAGCTAGCATATGCCTGTTTTAAAGTTTTTTGATTGTTCTGTTGTCTGTAGTTAGCATATGTCCAGTTTCAAATGCTATCTTTGGTTGTTCGTAGTATGCCTTGTTTATTCCAGTTATTCACAACGTGATGTTCTATATGTGCAAGTATGAACTATGCAGTTCAATTTCATCAGTACCAGTTTCAACAATACCACTATGGCCCTGTTTGTTTCGGATTCTGGGACCAGATTCAGCTTTGCCATTGAAGCCGAATCTGGAATCCGAAACAAACAGCTATTTGGAAAGATTTGGGTCATTTTTAGTGCAATTTCCTGAAGCACCTCAAAGTGTACTTCGGTGGTGAAGCTGATTCGCAGAAACAGCTTCTCCACTGAAGCGAATCCATAGGTGATTAAAATCCAAGCGAAGCTGAAACAAACAAGGCATGAATGACTACATTTGGTTGCTGCATCTTGTAGTTAAACAATCCTTTCCATTTTTATTTAACAATAACTAGTGTACTTAGACTGGCACAATACGAGTTTGAATGACTATGTTTGCTTGTTGTTAAATGTTATTCCTGTTGTAGTTAACACACATTTTCACTTGTTTTGCTTTACTAGCGTGCTTAAACCTGCACACTAAAGCTATCTTTTGGAGATTATTTTGTCTGCCATGGATAATTGTTGATGTTTAGCCTGTTGTGCTTAACATGCTTCTCGATGTCCCTACACAGGATAATTTTGGGAACGACTGCTATTTTCCATCGAGGTTAGTTTCATCCCATGGCTTATATATGCTCATTGTTCAAGATATCGGTAGCTGGTACCATATAGGGCGGGGGCTGATAAGGGACTAATCGGTGAATCTGACTTTTAACTGAATATATCTGCAACCCATTTATTGTTAGGTTAACTAGGGCCATATGTAATATACCTGGGGCTACATAGCAACATGCATTGTACTTAATGTCTACATATGCAATCCTAGGCTACATAGCAACAAGGTTACCTTAATGTTCTGATGATGTCTAGATACACGTAGAAGAGCAGCAGCAACAACAACAACAACAACAACAACAACAACAACAACACAGCCCTGTTTGGATACTCAACTTAGCTTAGAGGTTAGAGTTAGTTTCTAACTCATGACTAACCCTAAAATAACTCCATCCAAAGATGTGTTTGGATGAAAGGATTAGATACTTAGATTGACAATAAATGCACTAGGAGAACTAGGTCCAATTAGTACCTCTTGGGTTGGATAGTTTTTTTGGGTTGGTTATAGATGCAACTAGCTCAAACTAGCCCTCATGTTTAGATATACTTTAGGGCTATTTGAGCCCGAACTAGCTCAAACTAACTCTAACCCATGGATACAGCAGCAGTTAATCAGCCAATAGTTTGTAAGAATGCATAAAACTCCTTCCAACCCATAATATAAGGTGTTAATTCATCTAATATGTGAGTATATTGGATGTTGTAAGATATTATATAAGAGTGTTGTACTACATAATTGTGCAATTGGTGTTTATCTTCTAATATTAACTTGGTGCTTTTAGGTACATATGTCATTGGTAAAGATCCACGCTTCGACCCTTTCTGCGTATGGGGAAATGAGATATCGATGAACCAGCATCAAGTGAGGAAGCTGATAAATATTGTTAGTAAAATGGGTCAAAAGATGGCAATTATACTATTTGTTTACACTTTATCCAATACAACAGCGAACTATAGGATGGTAAGTAAAAACTCTGCAGCCTTCTTTTTACTGCCCATAATGAGTTGTGTTAGATGACAATGTCTGAATCTTTTTTCCTTTATAGTGGTTACCAAAGCAGTTTACAAAAGATTACCTCTCAAACTAAATGATTGGTAGGCATGCAAAGGTTAAAGTATTTCTACCAGAACATGATGATTATCTAGATGTTTCCATGAAGACCGTGAAGGGTGGGCGGTCGGCCATCACAAGGGGTTGGACTAGAGTCGTGCGTGCCTTCTGCATGGAGGAGGGCACAATATGGGCATTCCTCTTCACCTTGTTCAGCAGCCAAATGTATTTCGCCTCTTTCCTTACCGTCTTTAATAGTACAAGTATACAACTATGGTTCATCATTCTTTATTTGGTTCTTATGTAATTCTTGATGTGTACCTATGAATCGAATAATTCATTGGTTGTCTGAACCTGATGGATATGAATAAAGCTATAGCATACATTCAATTTCAATTTGATATGGCAGCAATTAAATTACGGTGAAATTATGCTCTCCGGGTTGTTATGGCACACACGGTTGGTAAAATACAAACGTTTGCGATATACACCATAATCCGAGACGGTTCACAAAGAGGAAAAATGTGCAAGCGTGCACACAATTGCCTTTTGCAAAGCGTGTGCGATGTCAGACAATATCACAAATAGTGCTGGCAAACTAACCGTTTGTGATAGTTGCCTTATCATACACGATTCGCAACCATGAACTGTTTCTGATGAAGTATGCATTGTAAACGTTGCACCACAGAATAGCTTGTACGATAGTTGTCGTGGACAACGATGTTACGATGGTCTGACGTTTTGTAATCCTATCCGAAACTCGTACGACGATTAGCTAATCTTCTTAATTAGTTACCGCATACGGTTTGTGAAAAGCGAATGTGTGTGATTGTATGCTTATCATGCACGTTCTATAGTAGTGAACCGTTTGTGATGGGTCGGGCATCGTAAATGTAGCACCACAGAATACCGACTGCGATGGCAATGCGACCACAAATAAAAAGGAGTATTGTAGGGTCCCTATCCCTGATAGTTTCTGGGTTGTGTGGGAAGGACCCCCTAATCGCCCACACTCACTAGGAGACTGTTCCAAATGATGTCGCGGGAAGGGGTTTTAAACTGTTTGTATAGCACCAACGCGTACCAGTGTGAGGACACAAGAGACTCTTCGTTATTTGGTTGCAGGGTTGTTTGAGAGATACCATCTTCATCCTACGCCTCCCACGGATTGATAAACCTTAGGACATCCACTTGAAGGAAATTTGCTATTGTACTACAAAACTCTGCGCTTGGAGGCCCAACACGAGTCTACAAGAACAAGTTGTGTAATAGACATCACCTACCCCCCCCCCCAGGCGCGCTGACCCTGATCTGGATACTATAAATTTCTATTTCCCAAGATAAAATAGGAGAGGAACTTTCATCGCATTTACGATATGGAGCCGCCGCCACCTCCTGTTCTTCATCGAGAAGGCCAGATCTTGAGTCCGTTTGGGGCTCCGGGGAGGCCGATCTACCGTTATCGTCATCATCAACCACTCTACATCACCAATTTCATGATGCTCACTGTCGGGCGTGAGTAATTTATTTGTAGGCTTGCTAGACGGTGATGGGTTGGATGAGATTCATCATGTAATCGAGTTAGTTTTGTTAGGATTTGATCTCGGTATCCACAATGTTCTGAGATTGATGTTACTATGAGTTTGCAATGCTTAATTCTTGTCACTAGGGCCTGAGTGCCATGATTTCTAATCTGAACCCTTTACGTTTTCATGAATATATTTCTGTTCTTGATCTGACTTTGCAAGTTATATGCACCTACTATGTGTTATGATTCGCATACCCCAAGTATTCACTATGTGCTAATGCTTTGTTCCGGTGATTACCGTGATTACCATAGTTTGAGGAGTCCATGTATTCACTATGTGCTAATGCTTTGTTCCGGTTCTCTATTAAAAGGATGCCTTAATATCCCTTAGTTTCCTTATGGACCCCACTACCACGGGAGGTAGGACAAAATATGTCATGCAAGTTCTTTTCCATAAGCATGCATGACTATTTACGAAATACATGCCTACATTACATTGATGAATTGGAGCTAGTTCTGTGTCACCCTAGGTCATGCCTGTTATATGATGAATATTATCCAACGTTATCACCGATCCAATGACCACGAGCTTTTCACATATTAATTCTTGCTAAGTTACTATTACTGCTGCTAGTGTTGCTGTTGTTACAGCTACTATAAAACTATTGCTATTGATCTTACCATTGCTATCGCTACTAGTGCTATCAAATTACCATACTACTATGCTACTGATCACTTTGCTGCAGATATTTAGTCTCTAGGTGTGGTTGAATTGACAATTCAACTGCTAATACTTACAAGTATTCTTTGGCTCCCCTTGTGTTGAATCAATAAATTTGGGTTGAATACTCTATCCTCGAAAACTGTTGTGATCCCCTATACTCGTGGGTTATCGCTTATCTGCTGGAAGATACCCTGAGGATTGAGAAAAGTCTGGCCAACCTCACCAAGAACTAGAAGAGCCTAGAGCGGATAGTCGAGACAAAATTTCATGATCTTGATGTGAAGATCACTGAGGTACAGGCCATTGTGGAGAATCTCAGAGATGATGTTTATGCAATCAGAGCTTATGAAAGTGGAGATGAGAGAGCCACAACAAAGAGATACCAGCCAGTACCCAGGGCAACCAGATCTGTTGTGGTGCCTGTTGCAAACACGGGGACTACTCACTCTACACCTGCTGCCACTTGTACTATGTCACCTCCAGTCTCTACGCCACCAGCTCAGCAGACATCAGATGAAGCCTTTGTAGATGCACTTCTCTCCACGCCATCTACGCACACCGTAGCCACCAGCCAGAAGTCACCTTCAGGAGCTGCCGAGGATCATGCCTAGAGAGACGTATAGCTTTATACCTATTTGAACTTTTTTGTACTTCTTGCCAAAGGGGGAGAATTTGTATAGATCATTAGGCTTCAAGATAGTGTCGGTGCAACAAATGTCCATGTTTGACTCTGGTGAATCCTAATCTACATCCCTATACCCATCTTGATGGGTTCTTCCTCTGGATCTACCCTTGACTTGGACTTCTCCAAGGGTAGAGTTTTTGCAGATGAGATCTTCAATGAATACTGGTTTCATGGTTCATTCTATGGAGAATATGGGCTCTTTCACTCTGGTGATCTCATTCAGCAGGCATGATTTTAGACTCAATGAAGATTCAGTGGCGGTTGCACTTGAATCTGCTATTGGAGGTTCAGCTATTGAACTCATGGTTGCTCCGATTGGCGATATGGTAATGTTTCCTACAAGGATGTGGGGTTTTACATTGTGGATCTGCGATCCTTTTCTTGCCCTCATTTCAAATGTTATTTTCATCTTTGGGGGAATGGTGGCCCTAATTGGGTTTGTGAGTTCAAAATTTGGAAGGAGTGTGAGGCTGAATGGATTCTTGTTAGTCCGTCCAAGCGTAGGGCTGCTCTAAGGCTTTTGGCTATGCATATAACCCCAGTCTGGTTCTTCTGCTCATAAGATCTCTTTTGCCATGTTCTAGAATTATTCTGTTTGCAAGGGTTATAGATATCCTATTACGAATTATTGCATTGAGACTATTGAGATGGTTGGTTATGAAATTCCAGATAATGAAAGGGTTATTATTCATGCTTCCCCTCCACCTGACCTCCAATGTATAGTTGCATCACCGCTAATCGTGTTTGGCACGGTGGATTCTCCGGTGGTCCCCGTCGTCGTGAATCATGTGATCAGCCCTCTCCCGAGCTGCCATCTACGATGATGTTTTGGCGGGACGTCAATTTTGATTTCTCATGTTGGGCCAGCAAACACCTAACCCAACGGGCCGAGAAAACCCACGCCAATGGCTTTTGGGCCTCTTTCCCGTCTGGATGGGCCTTTAGAAGATATCCCTTCTTCTCAGGATGCAAAATTTTCTTTTAATGATACGATTTACAATATGGTTGATAAAATCTTTTCTTGTCAAAAATGTTCTCAGGTTGGGCATTTTGAAAAATATTGCCCCTCGTTCTTGGCTGTTTGGCATGTTCTCGGGTGGCCATAGTCGTAGGGATTGTGAGAGGATTTCTTTGGAGCAGGGTTTGTTATGGCAGCAAAAAATCTCCTCCGTATCCTTTGGTTCCAATACTGGTATCGAAGTTGCCGCCTCCCAGTTTTCTACAGAAGCAAGGGAAATTCCGTGCTCCCCTGACATTGGAGTCACATCTATTCATTGCACCTCTTCACCAAAAACCCCACCTGACTCACCTCCGGCGACACCTCCACCTCATCTTCGCCTCCGACGCCACAAGTTCAGCCGCCCATGGCGGTCTTTGCTCTTGACCCTCACAGCTACGTCCCTACTGGTCACCATATTGTTGATGGTGGTGGAAATAGATTTCCTCAAACCTTCTCACTCCTCCATCCCCCATTGTTCGTCGCCATGAGGAGTTTATGGTGGTAGAGGTGATGTCATTGCCGCCTCTGGATCAAATCGGACCTACAAGGGAGGAGGTGGTTGATCTTCTGGAGAACATGGTAATTCAGGTTCGATCTGCACAGCCCTGGGTATGTGGCGTGGGTCTTTTTCAGCTTAGAGATTCTAGGGGTCCCTTCTGTTTGCTCCAGTTGCCGCCTCAGCCACTTGGTAATGATAGATTTGTTCGGTTCCTCCAGCATGATGAGGGTGTGGGCTATCGAGGCACTCAGGATTTTTGTGATGGCTGCTTGATGTTTCTTGGAATTCCTTTAGACCTTCGCACTACAAAGAATATGAAGGCTATAGTTAACAATTTTGGGAAATTCCAGCATTGTGTTAGTGATGATCCATATCTTGTGCGGTCCGTAGTGTTTGCTTCCTTCCCTGAGGATATTTTGGTCCCTCATGATGTAGTATTTACTGATTATGTTGCGTACGGGGGCGTGAAGGTTTCATGGACAGCTCCATGTTACATTCTAGGGACTAACTTTGCTAAGCAAATGCCTGAAGATGAGGACCCTATGCCCTTGGATGGAAATCCTCGTCCATTGCCAGGACACATGATACCAGAAGAGCACAATTTTGTGTTGCCTCCTTACCCTGCAATCGGCTAGAATGATCTCCCACTCATTCTGCCGCCAGCGCATGATCATGTGGAACAGGACAATTGGGGTAACACTCATTGGGGTGATGATCACAATGTTCAACATGAAGATGACCAGCAACCAGTACAGGATCAAGAGTCTAGGGTGATAGACCAGCCAGTTTTATCTCATTCTGAAGTTCAAATGAACGCCCCGGTGATTGTAGAAGTGGTTGAAGTTTAGTCCCCCCGGTTGTTCAATGCAAATGATTGGGCCATTATCCCTTACCAGCCCCTGTCATTCAGCTTGATCATATTTTTATTGGAGCACTCAAAGTTGTTTATGGGCCCGTTCTACCACCAGATCTTGCATGGAGGAGAACTATTGAAACTCTGCTGCAGGTTGGTCTATTGCATGCCCAGCCTATGCCAATGTCATCTGTTTCTATACAGCCGGTCATGCTCCCGAAGAGGAATTGGGCCCTGGATTTTGATGATGTTCAGGTTGTCACCAAGTTGTAGTTCGTTCAAGCTCTCATTGTGAGCCCAATCAAAGCAAGGCTAGTAGCAAGGAGTTTCTTCCTAGTTGACGATTCGTCTGTTTCTGTAACTGAAGTTGTTCCTTCAGGCGGGGTGTCAGCACCAGCGTCAGATGAGAATTTTTGTTTTTCTGCACAATGTCGTGATAAGAAGGTGCATCGCCGTAAAACTTTGGTGCCAACTCCTCTAGTGGATACTTCAGTCCGAAGATGTACTAGGAGATCGATCAAGCAGGACAGGTACAAGCCTGTTTTTGAGGAACTAAAACCACAACCCAAGAATAACAAACCATGTTGTAGGCCTTTTGTGGCAGTCTCTTCGGAAGAAGCTGAAGACATGGGATAGGGGAATGACTCTACTTCCGCTGAGGGAAATCTTCACGATGTTCCTCCCCCGACGCCCATCCAAACAATCCAGCGCATAGGGAAGGACCTGGTAATTGCATCGGAGAAGTTAACTGAGGAGAAGCTTATGGCTGATCCTACCAATGATGCTCCAAATTCTTCTAATGATTGATCGTTTTGTTGCATGTTGGGTTTGGCAAGCCCCCAAATTGGTTGTTTATGTTTGTCTTGGGTGTCTTTCAACTCAAGTATTTTGTGTGGAACTATCAATGCTTATCTTGGACTGTAATAATTTTGCACTCTGTTACTTTTGGTGGTTCCTAGTGGGTACTTTTAAACTCTATTATGTAGTGCTTACTACTACTTCCCCGGTTTGGTTTACAATGAATCACACCTCTTTTAGAAGCTGGAGTGTTTTGTCTTGGGATGTGTGGGGGCTAAATTCGGCTGCTAGGCAGCGTGTTGTTAAGCAAAAATTTGAGGAAAGTCAGTGTGTGGTGGCTTGTTTCCAGGAAACAAAATGCAGCTCTTTTGATAACAGAGATATTAGGGCTTTCTGTCCTAAAAAATTTAACATGTTTCCATAATTGTGACACGTCCTAAATTTTTTGACCAGTTAACCAATTTTGACACATCATTTTGACCAGTTAAAAAAATTTGAAACATCCTAAAAAATTGACATGTTTCCCCTTCAGTAGGTGCCTCTAGAGAATTCTTGTGGTCCGGAATTCTGTTGTTCTTTTTGGCATGCTTGTGGAGGTTCAATCTTTTGTTGTGGTAGTGAATTTTACCTCTAGGCACAATAATGGACAGTGGAAACTTGTGTCTGTGTATGGACCTTGTCAAGGAGAAGCTCGAGGTACCTTTGTTAACTGTTTATATCACTTGAATATCCCTCTTGATGACAACGGGTTGTTGATGGGAGATTTCAATTTCATCAGGTCGACAGAAAACAGAAATCAACCATGAGATCTTAATGACTTTTTTATGTTTAATGAGATTATTGAGCACCTATGTCTGCTTGAACTGCCCCTCAAAGGCAGATCCTTCACCTGGTCTAACATGCAGGATATTCCACTGCTAGAGCAATTGGACCGGTTTTTACCTCTACCAATTTGATTTCCTTTTATCCTTTTTCAGAGGTGTTACCTTTGGCCAGGACCACATCTAACCATGTTCCATGTGTGGTAGTTATTAAAACAACTATCCCAAAGTCAAATATTTTTAGCTTTGAAAATTATTGGGTGAAGATGGAGGGATTCTTTGAGTGTGTCAGGCAGTCCTGGGAGAAACCCTCTAGGAAAGCTCATATCTCTGCTATCATTACAGATTAATTGAAAACTCTCAGGCAGGATCTCAATAAATGGAAACTAGGGATCTCAAAGCTCAAAATTCTGATTGACAAATGCAATAAGGTAGTCATTATTTTGGACAACCTTGAGGAGATGCGGCCTCTATACAGACATGATTTTAATTTCAGAAAAGTGGTTAAGTGCATGTGGAGCACCTGTTACATTTGCAATTCCTATATTGGAAGAAAAGATGAACCATTAAGTACATTAAAGTGGGTGAGGAAAACACCAAGTTCTTCCATGCCATGGCTACTAAGAGATTCAGAAGGAACTCTATTGCAAGTTTACAGCTGCAGGATGGCTTAGTCATTTCAGAGCACAGCCAAATGGAAGATATTATTTGGTTAGCTTTTAAAGAAAGAATGGGCACTTCTAAGGGGATTAATATGGGGTTTGATCTAAAAAAATTACTTAAACCAGTGGCTGGTCTAGATGCCCTAACAAGGCCTTTTACTACTAAAGAGATCAATGATGTGGTGAAACATATGCCTGTTGACAAGGCCCCTGGACCTGATGGGTTTAATGGTTTATTTTTCTGAATGGGTGAGGAAAACACCAAGTTCTTCCATGCCCAGGCAAGCAGTTTCAGTGCAAAAAAGGGGGTGAGGCAAGGGGGTCCTGTTTCCCCCTTGCTGTTTGTTCTAGCTACTGATCTTTTACAGTCAATAGTTAATGATATGCATGCTAAGGGTGAATTACATTTACCCATTCGTTGTCATGATAAAGATTATCCTATTATCCAATATGCCAATCATACATTGATCATTCTGCCTGTTGAGGAGAGTCAACTACTAGCTTTGAAAAGGATGCTACTTGTATTTTGTTAATCTACTGGCCTTGATGCAAATTACCACAAGTCCTCAATGATACCCATCAATGTGTCTCGGGAGGAGACCACTAGATTGGCAGATATTTTTGGTTGTCAGGTTGGAAAGTTTCCTTTCACTTACTTGGGGCTTCTAGTGGGCATCACAAGGCCAAGAATGGTGGATCTCATGCCTTTAGTGGATTGTATGGAAAGAAGAATGACTGCTAGTTCTTCATTTCTTGCTCAAGGGGGAAGGTTGCAATACCTCAACTCTTCTCTGTCATCTTTGCCCATTTTCCTCTAGTGCATTTTTCTCGTCAATCTTGGAATCCTAAAGCAATTGCAAAGAATCCAAAGATAGTGTTTATGGAGGAAAAATAGGCAAGAGCCTGCTCCATCTCTGGCTGCTTGGGAGCTTATCTGCAGGCCCAAAAATAAGGGTGGACTAGGGATTTTAAACCTTGGAATTCAGAAGGTGGCTTTGTTGCTTAAGCATGCACATAAGTTTTTATACAAGGTTGATGTGCCTTGTGTACATCTCATTTGGAACTCATACTATCATGGGGTAGTCCCTCAAGGTACATCTGCATGTGGGTCATTCTGGTGGAAGGACATTCTCATGCTGATTGACCAATATAGAGATGTTTCTTGGGTTTGGATTAATCAGGGAGACACTTCTATGTTATGGGTAGACAAGTGGAAGTTATGAGATTCATTATGCCTTAGCAGAATAGGTTTCCAAGGCTTTTCTCCTATTGCAAGGATTCATTCACCACTGTGAAGGAAGGATTCGACTGTTTAGATTTATCAACATGGTTTCATTTACCACTTTCTGAGCAAGCACATCAGGAGTTACTGACACTTCGGAATATGCAGTTGCTTCATGACAGGCAGCCAGACTCCAAAGATGTGTGGTTCTGGGTACTGTTAATCATTACACCACCAAGATGTTCTATACCCATATGCATGCCAATTTGTCTTTTAGTCCACTATTAAAATGGATTTGGGCCAGCTCCTGTACCATCAAAATCAAGGTTTTTGCATGGATGATGATCATGGATAGGTTGAACACCAAGGATATGGTGGAAAAGGCATTGGCACATTGACGATGGTATCTCTTTTGTACTCTATCATTTGTAGGCCAGAGAAGACATGTGTCGGTGTCAAAACCGACGGATCTCAGGTAGGGGGTCCCGAACTATGCGTCTAGGCGGATGGTAACAGGAGACAAGGGACACGATGTTTTTACCCAGGTTCGGGCCCTCTCGATGGAGGTAAAACCCTACTCCTGCTTGATTAATATTGATGATATGGGTAGTACAAGAGTAGATCTACCACGAGATCAGAGAGGCTAAACCCTAGAAGCTAGCCTATGGTATGATTGTTGTTCGTCCTACGGACTAAAACCCTTTGGTTTATATAGGCACCAAAGAGGGTTAGGGTTACAAGAGTCGGTTACAATGGTAGAAGATCTACATATACGTATCGCCAAGCTTGCCTTCCATACCAAGGAAAGTCCCATCCGGACACGGGACGAAGTCTTCAATCTTGTATCTTCATAGTCCAGGAGTCCGACCAACGGTGATAGTTCGGCTATCCGGACAACCCCTAATCCAGGACTCCCTCAGTAGCCCCTGAACTAGGCTTCAATGACGACGAGTCTGGCGCGCATATTGTCTTCGGCATTGCAAGGCGGGTTCCTCCTCTAAATACTTCATAGAAGATTTTGAACACAAGGATAGTGTCCGGCTCTGTAAAATAAGTTCCACATACCACCATAGAGAGAATAATATTCACACAAATTCAATCTGCGGGCGTATTCCGTGGCGTGACATCACACCGCGGCCAAGCCTTTATTCGAATCGTTTTATTGTCCCACCTCAGCGCGTTTAGCGAGGCGGTTTCCTTGGCACGTCTTTTCAAAGCAGAGATCGTGTCCCCTTATTCCGGGATTCTCATCAATACGGGTGTGGGTAACCCAACCGTGCCATTGATTACGGTGCTTGGGAGATAAGCAAGTTTTACCAGGCTGGTGGGGACGCATAGCTTCGTCCGCCCATATAAGGGAATAAGGATCCACTCTTTCCATTTACGCCTTCTTCCTCCTTTCCTTATCCACCTCCGCGCACTCGAGCTCCAACGCTCAAGCCCGCACTCCCCACCTCAACCTTCTCCAGTCATGTCCGGAGCGGGAGGCAGGTGGATGGCCTCCTCCGTCACAGAGGGGCACATCAAAAAGTTGAGGAAGGCCGGATATTTGTCCAGCGACATCGCGCACCGGCTCCTAGATGAGGGGCAGCTCATCCCCACCCCTAGGCCCCATGAGAGGGTGGTGTTCCTCACCCACTTCCTCTGCGGACTAGGTTTTCCACTTCACCCATTTGTCCGGGGGCTCATGTTCTACTACGGCCTGGATTTCCATGATCTGGCCCCGAATTTCATCCTCAACATCTCGGCATTTATCGTCGTGTGCGAGGCCTTCCTCTGCATCCAGCCCCACTTCGGCTTATGGCTGAAAACCTTCAATGTCAACCCGAAGGTAGTGGGCGGCCACCAAGCGGAGTGCGGAGGCGCCATGGTGGGCAAAATGCCCAATGTCACATGGCTCGAGGGCTCCTTCATGGAAACCATCAAGGGGTGGCAATCGGGGTGGTTCTACATCACCGAGCCGCACGACCCTGAATGGGCAGCGGCCCCCGAATTCCGATCTGGCATCCCCACACGGCTCACCTCTTGGAAAGAGACGGTCCTGTCATGGGGTAATTCGGAAGAGGTGACCGGACTCCAAACCTCCGTCCAAAACCTGATGGACAAGAAGGTTAAACTCATCACCATAGTCTAGGTCATGCTCTTCCGCCGCATCCTCCCATGTCAACGACGGGCCTTCAACCTGTGGGAATTCGACCCGGCCCAGCACCAAACTTTGTCCAGGCTTTTCGACACAATGCACGAAGATGCCTGGAAGGTGCTATTCAAGGGCTCAGAGGTTCACCCTCCCACTACCGAGGATCGCGGATTCTGCGCGAAGCGCCAAGCCAGCGTGGTAAGTTCATTCTGCTCATCACAGGATATTTGTTTCTCATAGTTTGACTCTATGCAGGATCTAAGCTCCCGTTCCTTTGACAGGACTGGTAGAAGAAGTCCGGACAGATCGAATGTCCGGCTCCTTTGCCAGAAAACCCAGCGGACGCCCGATTGACGGGGCTGCTGGTTCCGGCACCTCACATGGTGCCGGAGAAGAAGGCCAAGAAGAAGACCACGGGAACTCGAAAGAGTTCCCGGTGCCAGGTGTTATCGGACTCATCGTCCGATGACTCTGAGGCGGGCTCCTCCCGTGAAGATGAGAAGGAGGAAAAAGAGGCCTCTCCCCCAGCGGGGGGAGAGAAGAAAAGGAAGGCCGCCCCAACTGGGGAGGCCGAAGGGTCCAAGAAGGGAAGGACCCTTCCTCCGGACTTTTTCACCAGCGCCGACGACGGCAAAGAGGAGTGGCCACCGAGGGATAAGCCCCCGGCGACATCGTAAGTGTCCGGATACCAGAATAACTCATGGCGTTTCGTTTGTCATATAGGGTCTCCTAACGCCGAATACAACCCTCCAGCCCGCCCAAGGACGGGCTTGACACTTCAACGAGTGGCTCCCTAGCTCCGTCGGACGTGAATAGTACTTCACTTCCGGCCGCCTCCTCTCCTCACGCTGCGGACGACACCGAGGTGGGGTCCCAAAAGGGGCCCAGCGAAGAGGAGGAGGTCTCGGAGGCGCCGCAAGGCAACCTCCCGGACTCCGGGCATAAGGGGGATCAAACCCCAAAGGGCTCTAAGTCGGGCCCTGGGCCGGACTCCACACCGGAACCTTCAGTGGTTCCGGAGTCCGGCAGGCGAACCCTTGGAAAGAAGGGCGAGCCTGTGACACCGGTGACCTCCGTCCAACCGGAGGCACCGGATAATTTGCTGGAGGCGCTTAACGGCGCCTCCATCGACGAGGGGCACCACACTGTTATGGGTGTGGTGATCCAGAAAGTTCAGTCCGCCAAGAGCGGGCTGACCGAAGCCTGTGCCAGCCTTCTAACAGGCTTTGAGGTATGTATTTAAGATATGTAAAAATATTACCGCATAGACAGTAGCCCCTGATGCTCAGTTTGCTGTTTGGAAAGAAAAGGCGAACTAAGGATCTCAAAAGATGTACGCAGGAGTCTAACATAGGTATGTCAATATGGGGAATGCAGGCTGCGCTGCTGACCTCTGCCGCACTGACTGTAGAGGTCGATGCATTGAAGCAGAGCCTCGAGCGGTCCGAGAACGAGCTCGGCCTTGCCAAAAAGCAACTCGAGGACAAGGAAGGTAAGTAATACCTTATGGAAGTATATAAAAGATGTGGTTGCAAAAAATAGCAGGAATAACGTGAGAATTGCAGGGTCCACGAATGAGGTGGCGACCCTGAAGGATGCGGTGTCCAAGGCCGAGAGAAATGCGGCCGCGGAGTGCACCGAGCGAGAGGAGCAGGAGGCGCGGGTGGCGGAGGTGCGGCAAGAGCTCTAGGCTCTCGTGGAAAAACACGAGAGTTTGGAGCGTGACTCAAAGACTCGAGAGTCCGAGCTTGCCTCGGCTCTTGAGAGCGCCAAAGCCGCTAAGGCCAAAGCCCAGAAAGCCCTCCAAGAGATTGAGGCAATGAAGAAGATAGCAGCGGGTAAGGCATTCTTCATGCAAAGCAAGCACGTGAAAGTGAACTACTTGTTACTTACCCGAATCCGGAGCTCTCCAGGAGCATTCGCAGATCTGCCCCGCAGTGTGTCCGACGCTGCCGCATTCTACCGGGCCGAGGAGGGGAGCTCGACGGAGAAGGTGTTCGGGTCTCAGTATGCTAAGGCCGGACACCCGGTGCCCTTGAGCGACCAGCTGAAGCAGCTGGTCGAGCTCCATAAGGTGGCCGAACAGGCCATGAAGGGCCTCATAGTTCGGTTGTGGCCTAAGGAAGCCATTCCTGGGAGCTACTTCGGGCTGGTGAGGCGGCTGGTGGATGCATGTCCATGGATTGAAGTCATCAAGCGCTCCGTCTGTATCGAAGGTGCCCGTAGGGCCCTTGCCCATGCTAAAGTGCACTGGGGCAAGATGGATGCTGAGAAGCTTGTGACGGACGCTCCACCGCCAGGCAAGGAGTATCGCACGCCCGAGATGTATTATGTGGGCGTCATGAAGGGTGCCCGCCTTATAGCGGGTGAATGCTCCAAAGATGTAATTTTTGAGTAAACTCGCATTTGTTATCATGTACGCTTGAAAACTAGTTCATATGCGCTAAGCAACGCTTGTGAATTTAAAATATTACCTTCTGTGCGGCCGTTTATTAATTTTGAGAGATGGCGAGTCGTCGGCTTCTTCCCCCGTGTCGCGAGTGCTGGGGTGTTCGGGATAAACTTGAGCGCTCTTTTTCCCATTCTTGGGTCCTTTGAGGGAGGCGCTCAACGCAACGAACAAGGCAACCTGACTACAATGCTTGAACACTCTCACTTATCCATAGAATTCTATAATTTTAAATTTTGGCAAAGCCCCTAGTATTCGGAAGACCGAATTCGGGGCGCTATCCACGCCTGGGCCGGACAAAGCCGGCTCCTCGCTCTAAGCGGCATAAGTCTTTAGGGACTCGAAAAACCTCTCGAACAGCGACCGGCTCTCGCCCTATCATGACGGTCAGTTTTAGCTTTCTCCACTGAGGTGCTCAACCCAGCTCAACTGGGGCACAATCATAGTGGTTCTCCCAGCGCTACCTTAGCCGATATAACGGAACGTAAGGTACCAAAACATGGGAGCCGGGCAAACCCAACTATTGACCCAAGACATGATTCGGAGTCGATGCATATAATGCTATAAGTTCGGGGTGCCGCACTTGTGAAAGTGTTCGGACTTATCACACCATATTTTGGGGTACTTAAGCCCCTGGTGTATTTGGCCGTACCAAAGCATACGGATGCAATATGTCATAAGTGAACATATATAGATAAGAAAAAGGAATGCAATAATAGGCAAAAGCTGTGCATTGTTCATTAAAAAGGCTGCGGTAAAAGTAGAACGATACAAATAGTGCGATAAGCAAGGGACGGGACTATTTGACATGTCCCCCTCCAGGAGCGAGCTGCGGAATGATATGTAAAACAAGTATACTGCTTGTTATAGAGACCACCTGGACATTCGACGTAGCTTTCTGCTTCCCTGGCTGTTGCATCATGTGTTCGGCGATTCTACTGCCGGGCAGGGCTTCTTGATAAAGGAGTCCTGAAAGTAAGAAAAAGAATTACACAATCGGTAGCCCCTGGTGCGGTTGAGCCGCATTCTGGGCCTGCCATGGTCGTGCCGCTCCCCCTATACCCATGGTATTTCTAGAGCGTAATTATGTACGTGTAGTACTGGTTTCGCAATGTCGCGAGGGCTGGGGTTGGGGCCGCACTGCTACGCGTGCTCGGAACGTGCCAGGCGGTCCTGTTGTAGGTTACTCCGGGCGCGCTTGGCGATGTCCGGA
The DNA here is from genome assembly GCF_018294505.1 of Triticum aestivum. Lineage (NCBI taxonomy): Eukaryota > Viridiplantae > Streptophyta > Magnoliopsida > Poales > Poaceae > Triticum > Triticum aestivum. The sequence goes on along the minus strand of NC_057804.1, from coordinate 314,749,911 downwards.
CGTTTAATAGCCGGACTCGAGAATTGCCTTAAGAGGCTGCTTTGTACCTCCGCCGCGAGAGCCACCGTGTGCTCCTCCATTCGGAGAGAGCGTTCGGTGTTTCCGGTGACCGTAATGATTCCTCGAGGGCCTGGCATCTTGAGCTTGAGATATGTGTAGTGCGGCACCGCATTGAACTTTGCAAATGTGGTTCGTCCGAGCAGTGCGTGATAGCCGCTGCATAACGGGACTATGTCGAAGATTAACTCCTCGCTTCGGAAGTTATGCGGAGATCCGAAGACCACTTCAAGTGTAACTGAGCCTGTACAGTTGGCCTCTACACCTGGTATGACGCCTTTAAAGTTCGTCTTTGTGGGTTTAATCCTTGAGGGGTCTATGCCCATTTTGCACACTGTATCCTGATAAAGCAGGTTTAGGCTGCCGCCGTCGTCCATCAGGACTCTAGTGAGGTGAAATCCGTCAATGATTGGGTCTAGAACCAATGCGGAGAATCCACCATAAGGATGCTAGTGGGGTGGTCCCTTCGATGAAAAGTGATCGGGCAAGAGGACCACGGGTTAAACTTTGGCGCGACTGGCTCCATCGCATATACGTCCCTTAGTGCACGCTTCCGCTCCCTTTTGGGTATGTGGGTTGCGTATATCATGTTCACCGTCTGCACTTGTAGGGGGAAGCCCTTCTGTCCTTTATTGTTCGGCGGCCGGGGCTCCTCCTCATTGTCGCTATGCAGCCCCTATCATTGTTTTCGGCATGTAACTTGCCTGCCTGCTTGAACACCCAACAATCCCTGTTGGTGTGGTTGGCTGGTTTTTCGGGGGTGCCGTGTATCTGGCACGAGGGATCGAGTATTCGGTCCAAATTGGACGGGCTCGGAGTATTTCTTTTGAATGGCTTTTTTGGCTGACCGGGTTTAGAGCCTCTGAATCCGGCATTGACTGCCATATCTTCAGTATTATCGCCGTTAATGCGGCGCTTGTGCTTGTTGCGACGCGACCTGCCATTGCTGTCCTTGGTATCCGAATTACCAGGGCTCTTGGTCATGTTGTTACTACGAGCTAGCCAGCTGTCTTCTCCCGTGGAAAAGCGGGTCATGAGTGTTGTGAGGGCTGCCATGGATTTCGGCTTTTCCTGTCCTAGGTGCCGGGCGAGCCACTCGTCGCGGATGTTATGTTTGAAGGCTGCAAGGGCCTCTGCATCTGGACAGTCGACGATTTGATTTTTCTTGGTTAGGAACCATGTCCAGAATTGTCTGGCCGATTCCTCTAGCTGCTGAATTATGTGGCTTAGGTCATCGGCGTCTGGTGGTCGCACATAGGAGCCCTGGAAATTGTCGAGGAATGCGGCTTCCAGGTCTTCCCCAACAACCAATTGACTCCGCTGGCAAGCTGTCAAGCCAATGCCAAGCTGGTCCTTTAAGCTTGAGTGGGAGGTATTTGATGGCATGTAGATCATCACCGCGGGCCATGTGGATATGAAGGAGATAGTCCTCGATCCAGACCGCAGGATCTGTTGTGCCATCGTATGATTCAATGTTTACGGGTTTGAAACCCTCAGGGATCAGATGATCCATCACTTCGTCTGTGAAGCATAGTGGGTGTGCGGTGCCTCTGTATTGGGCTATATCACGACGTAGCTCAAATGGGTTATGTCTGCTGTGTTCAGCCCGGCCGGATTTGCTGTATCCGGCGTGACGGTTGTCGTCACGTGTAGTGAGGCGCCCATGCGATCCATAGATTGATCTTGTCTGCCTTGCCTTGTCCTCCAATATATCTCGCAGGTCTGGCGCACTTCCCCGTGCCTTGGTATTTTTTAAGCGGCGCCGGGGTGCGGTTTGAGTGGAGGGTCGAGAGGCCTCTCTGTCGCGGCCACGAGGTGGCCGGTCTGCCGCATCCTGCGCTGGTGATGTAGGTTTGAGTGCTTCCTCCTCTAATCGGGGTAGCAGCCTGCGTTTTGGGTAGCTCTTGGAGGGGCGTTCGAGTTCGTACTCTTCGGCCGCAAGGACTTCAGTCCATCTGTCATTTAGCAAATCTTGATCAACTCTAAGCTGTTGCTGCTTTTTCTTGAGGCTGCTTGCGGTGGCCATAAGCCTGCGTTTGAAACGCTCCTGTTTGACGGGATCCTCAGGCATGACAAATTCGTCGTCATTGAGGCTTGCCTCGTCTTCGGAGGGAGGCATGTAATTATCGTCCTCTACCTCTCTGTCTGTCGCTCTCTCATGAGGGCTGGCTTCTCCATCTTCTTGTGCTAAATCTTGCTGGAGGGGGTTGTCTTCGGCACTTTCTGGGGTGTTATTGTCTCCCGTGCCGGAATCACCGTTTTTGCTGTGGCGGGATTTAGAGCGGCGCCGCTGATGCCGGCGCTTAGGTTGTTTCTTGGAGGGGTCATCCTCCGTTGTCCCATCACCATCCCATCTTTTGGGTTGTCCACCATGTAAATGTCGTATGACGAGGTGGCCTTCCAGTGCCCTGTAGGCGCTGGTTCTTGGTCGTCTCCTGCATCATCGTCCATACCGTTGATGTCTTCGGTGTCGAAGTCGAGCATGTCGGTTAAATCAACGATAGTGGCTACGAAGTGGGTGGTGGGTGGGCTTTGAATTTCTTCGTCGTCCGCATCCCAACCTTCCTGACCATAGTCCGGCCAGGGCTCTCCTGATAAAAAGAGAGACTTTAGTGAATTCAGGATGTCGCCAAAGGGCGAGTGCTGAAAAATGTCCGCGGCGGTGAACGCCATGACTGGCGCCCAATCGGGTTCGATTGGCAGGGGCGCGGAAGGTCTGGAGTCTGGAGAGGAGTCCGGTACCTTGGAGTTACGAGCCTTGCAAAGGACAAGGATAGTATTCGGCTCCATCACCGTAGAGATAGCACCCCCGAGGCGGTGTCCAGCCACCCGTCCTTGGTCGGCGCAGTCGGCTCCGAGCTAAGGGTCGGAGCGGACACTTGTGCGGCCCCTAGGGCACTGTCCGGTGGCAGAGCTACATCGTGCCCATCGTGACAGTGCGGCGCGCTTGGCTGTGGCTCGAACCCGTCGAAGATCAAGTCTCCGCGGACGTCAGCCGTATAGTTCAAACTTCCAAATCTGACCTGATGGCCAGGGGCGTAGCTTTCAATCTGCTCCAGACGGCCAAGCGAATTGGCCCGCAGTGCAAAGCCGCCGAATACGAAGATCTGTCCAGCGAGAAAAGTCTCACCCTGGACCGCATCGTTGTTGATGATCGGAGGAGCCATCGGGCCTAAGGATGACGACATAGAGGAACTCTCAATGAAAGCATCAATGTCGGTGTCAAAACCGGTGGATCTCGGGTAGGGGGTCCCGAACTGTGCGTCTAGGCGGATGGTAACAGGAGACAAGGGACATGATGTTTTTACCCAGGTTCGGGCCCTCTCGATGGAGGTAAAACCCTACTCTTGCTTGATTAATATTGATGATATGGGTAGTACAAGAGTAGATCTACCACGAGATCAGAGAGGCTAAACCCTAGAAGCTAGCCTATGGTATGATTGTTGTTCGTCCTATGGACTAAAACCCTCCGGTTTATATAGGCACCGAAGAGGGTTAGGGTTACACAGAGTCGGTTACAATGGTACGAGATCTACATATCCGTATCGCCAAGCTTGCCTTCCACGCCAAGGAAAGTCCCATCCAGACACGGGATGAAGTCTTCAATCTTGTATCTTCATAGTCCAGGAGTCCGGCCAACGGTGATAGTTCGGCTATCCGGACACCCCCTAATCCAGGACTCCCTCAACAAGGATCACCTTTTCTTCAACTACCTTTTCAGTCAACATGTGTGGAACTACCTTCAGATTGACTGGTCTCAAGGTAACAATATGTCTGAAATTTCTATCAATGTGAGGAGGGATTTCAACAAGCCTTTTTTTCCTAAAGTAGTGTTCACTGCTTGATGGAAGATTTGGCTCATCAGGAATGCTAAGTCTTTAGGCAGGTTAATCCTAGTTTTAATCACTGGAAGACTTTGATCCACGACATGTCCCTGTTTACCTTTAGGATTAAGCCTAGGTTTAAAGACAGCCTTGTGCGTTGGGTAACTTTCTTGCCCCCTTGATACTCTCTTGTTTATTTTAGCCTAGACTTCTCTCTTTTCTTTGGGTTATCTTTCATAACCTTGTAAATATTGTAATCTTATGATGAATAAAGAGTAAAGGCTATGGGTTTTTTTCCCTACAGTATCCAGTCAAAAAAATATTTGTGTTTGTTGAACGGACTCATACACAGGTGTGCTGATGATCATACATCCAGCACCAACATGTAACGCAAGGCCGAGCCAGAGAAGCCGCTCTTCGTGAGATCAAGGAGCGCATCAAGAAGACCAATATTCCAAGGAAGTGTCCTTTGTTGGTCAGACGAGGCCGGCAAGGTCGATGCAGTAGATAAGAATAGGATCAAGCCGTGCCAGCCGTGTCTTTGGGATGGTCGGACACCAAAGCGCGCACCCCTCCAAGAAGGCCCAGCAAGCCCTACCACCGGCAGGCACATGCCAGTTACCACCGCTCCATCGCACCACAACGCTAGTCACTTATCGATGCAGTGTCGATCCCCCAGGCGACTAAGTGGCTCTCACTAAGCACGTGGCAGTTTGCTGGAAGACAGGTCACATCCGTTTGACACCCATCCAGGGGTGTGTCAAGATGATAAGCAGAAGTTGGCTAAGCGGTGATATAAGCTTGCTAGGGATGCATCCTCGCACTCCCCCTAAGGTAGCATTTATGGCATTTTGTCCTAACTGTCGGAGTTAGGTATGATAGCATTGTTGGCTATCTAATCACAAGATAATGTATTTTTGCCACTGTGGTTACCCCTTGAGCTATGAAAGGAGGTCCAAGGCAACCTAGAGAAAGATTCGGATCTTCTCACACTTGTACTCGCGTAGAAGCTCTCCCGAAGGCCACCTTGCCGGGTTTGAGCATTGCGTGGCGTCGTGTTCCTCTATCCAATCCACCAAAGCAAGAGTAGGGTTTTACGCTTCTCAGCAGCGTGAACCTGGGTAAGAACCACTACAGTCTCATCATCGTGCCGCTTCATGGCCTCCGCTCTTTGTGCAACGTGATCTCCCCCCTACCGAACCACAAGGGGCCCATGGTCCCATAGGTGAGCGTGTCCACCCATGACATCTTTGGCACGCCATGTAGGGGCTAGCTCGCTTGTGCGAACCCGAGGTTGTGAACAATGCGCCGATCTTCATCGTCATCTTCTTCATCCTCATCTTCTCCGTCCATGGCACCCAAGAAGAAACCTGGCGCGATCACACACCCCTCCACTTTGAAGGCCCTCTCGCACGCAGCCGCGGACACCACAGGCGCCGCGGTGGCGTTGGATGAGGCGGCTGCCGTGAGCTACGCGATCGGTGCAGGCGGCGCCGTTGTTGTGTCCCCCTTGGCCGAAGCCGGAGCAAGAAACGCCGTGGTTGGGCAGCATTAGTACAAGCTTGGCCTAGAAGCCACGGGTGGAGGGAATTCGCGGCCTCTACCTCCCCGCCGCACTGCTGGAAGCAGTCACAACAGTGACGCCCGCTCCAGCACAAGCCGCAATCCTCCAGTTGCGCTCACCACGGACACGGCTGTATGGCGCACACCTTGCCTAGAGCAAGACAGGAAAGAGAGAGCACCGTACGGAGCCGTTGAAACCAAAGCATGACCTACTCATCGCCAGACCGCCTTGGCGATCGGTTCACGGTGGCAAGAACGCGGCGACACTCCTGGTGGTTCTGCCAGAAGTCGAGCAACATCGTAGTCTACCTTGGTAGCCATGCCAAGCACAACTGTAGAAGCAATGACACGGGCCCAAATCTTGTTGAAGTTTCCACCGGCGGCTGACAATATGGATGAGTGGAGGGCCACCATCTAGAGCTTGATTGGCTTTGCTAAAGCCGGTAAATCACAGCATGCAGAGCCGTCGCGATGCCCGCGAACGACGGCGGTGGCCCGGGCTAATGGCCGTGTTGAGGGGGCTACACCAATAGTGCAATCCCCTCTGCGATAGTAGGCCTGGTGGCAGCCTCAGCAAACTCAACGTGTTGACGAGCCTGACAAGACATTGATGGCTTCGTTTGGCCTGCAAACCCATCGGGACCAGCGGCGGGTTCTGGAAGACCGGTGGAAGGAAGACACACACGTCACCATAGAGTGACGCCGGGAGGCACACCATCAATCCAACATACGCAATGGCACAGACGTTGACGAACCTGTGCCTAGTGCCAGCGGGTACTTGCCTTATGAGGTTGGGTGCCCTACCTTCACTCGTGAGCTGCGGCAGGTCCACTGGCCATCTGCCCGAGCATTCAAGCCTAAAGTACCGGAAAAATATGATGGAAAATTAAACCCAGCAGAGTTTTTTGGCATCTACACGATTGTCGTTCAAGACACTAGGGGCAGAGATGAGAAGGTGCTCACCAACTATTTCCCTTTGGAGCTCAAGCAAAATGTGAGATCATGGCCGATGCACATGCCGGAAACCTCTATTTCCTCATGGGTTGACTTGTGCAATGAGTTTGTTGGCGCTTTCATAGGTGGCCACCAAGAGCCTAGACGGCCCAGTGACTTGCAAGTCCTTCCATAGAGTGAAGGGGAGGATTTGTGCAAATATATACAGAGGTTCAGTCGAGTACACCGTAAAATTCCAAAGATACACCCATCAGTCATGATTGTCGCGTCCATTCCAACGTGCACAACAGGAGGATGCGGGCCAAAATGAATGTCTGGTTGCACAAGACCGTCAATGAGTTATACACCTTGGCGGATAAGTTTGCTCATGTTAAAGAAGGGAGGCGACTCCCCGGAGAGGAGGTTGGCGTCGAGATTGATTCAGATGATGACGATGATGCCGCCCACCCAATGAGGAGAAGCCGAAGGCGTAATAGGAAATGCAAAGAGAAGACGGTATTGGCTGTTGAGAGATCTGGTGATCTTAGTGCTGGCAAGAAGGCTAAAACTAAGGATCCTGACAAGGGAGCTGCCACGTTCACTGATTGTCGGGAGGCCGCGGCAGCAGAGAAAGCTGGGAAATCCAACGGGCCATACTGCAAAATCCACCGCACCAAAGGTCATGATCTCCAAGCGTGCTGCCGAGTTGAGAAGCTTGTTGAGAAACAAAAGGCTGAATACAAGAAGCGTGACAGGGAGATAGGCCAAGAGGGTGCTGGCAGAAAAGGTCGTGGTGGTAGAGGGTGCCGCCGCAACAAGGCCCTATGGCAAAAGGAAAAGCCTGCTAGAAGTCATGAAAAGAAAGAAGGAGATGACAGGAGTGACGAAGAGGATGAGGAAGAAACCAGTGAGCAAGAATTCCAGAAGGTAACCGAAGCCATGTGTATTGATGGGGGTGCATCTTTGCACTTCTCTCATCACCGACTCAAGCAGTGGGCATGTGAGATCAATGTCGTTGAGCCAACTGCAGACTCCCAAAGGCCACTTAAATGGTCTCGCACGCCTATCATCTTTGACGAGGAGGATCACCCTGACCGTACCACTATGGTTGGGTGCTTGCCATTGTTGGTTTCCTTGACAATCCGCAACCTCAAGATAACAAAGATGCTAGTTAACAGTGGGGCTGGGCTGAACTTAATCTCCCCTAGAGTGGTCGGTAAGCTACAAATCCTTGATGAAGAGCTCAAGGCTACGGGTACGTTCCAAGGAATAAACCTCGGTAGGAGACGTCCCAAGGGGAAGGTTACATTGCCTGTGACATTTGGTGGGGAACTGAATTATTGGACTTAGAGAGTCGTGTTTGACGTTGTTGAACTTCCTTTGCCTTACAATCGAATTCTTGGTCGTCCAACTCTGGCAAAATTCATGGTAGCATCCCATTATGCCTACAACACCTTGAAGATGCCAGGGCTAATGGGTATCATCTCCATCCCGTCAGATAAGAAAGATGCAATTATATGTGTGGACAAGATGTATTAGGACGTGGTAGCAGCTAAGGCCACAGAAGCCCCAGCTCCGCCAAAGAAACAAAGAAAGGGAAGAAGGCTAGCAGGGATGCCGACAAGGACTCCAGGAAGCACGCCTCTCCAGAGTGTGTTGCGCCTATTGACGACCTGCCGGAGAGTTCCACTAGCAAAAGACCCAACGTTGCTTCACCTGCTGTGAAAAGGGTCCCAGCAAGGCAGGATGGCTTTGACCGTACATTCACCATCAGCGCCACCCTTGATGACAAATAGGAAAGCGCGCTCATTGCCTTCCTGCGGGCGAATTTCGATGTGTTTGCTTGGCAACCATCTGACATCCTCGGTGTTCCCAGGAAGGTAGTCAAGCACCACCTTGTTGTCTGTCCTCATGCTCGGCCCATCAAGCAGAAGGTCAGAATGCAAGCTTTAGAACGGCAATAGTTCATTGGCGAGGAGATCAAGAAACTTGAAGCAGCTGGTTTGGTCAGAGGGGTCACTACAAAAAAAAAGACGTATCCGTGACATTTTGGGCCGAACGAAAAAAATTTATGTCATACATATGACACTTCTATGACGATAATTGTGACAAAACCCGGTATCATCATAGATGTGGTGGGCTCCTACTTCTATGACAAAAAATCATGACAGAAAATGGGCTTTTCGTCCTGGGCGGGCCGGAGATGTAGCTGCATGACATTCTTTGGGCCGTCCATGACAGAAAAACCGTGGTAGAAGCGAGGGGGAGGAAAATTTCGGGGAGTTGCCGGTTACGGTGGGAGAGCGATGCGCGTTTCTCTCATACAGGTACGCGCGTGTGTGCGAGGCGTTGGCTCTAACTGAACCCGAGCGAGGCGTTGGGCTCTAACTAAACCCGAGCGATTGCACTGTAGGCTACGCGTTACTGAACCCGAGGGATCGATTGATGGATGTAAACTGAACCCGATGGAGCGATTCCTTCACTACTGCTGCTAACTGAAGCT
>NC_057804.1:314725832-314740604 GCF_018294505.1 Triticum aestivum | reverse complement strand
TGGATGAACAGGAACCCGTGGTGTGGAGGGCTGGATGAACAGTAGACGGTGGAGGGGTGGTCGTGGAGGGGTGGTTGAACAGGACCCCATAGTGTGGAGGGCTGGATGAACAGTAGACGGTGGAGGGGTGCCCGTGGAGGGGTGGTCGAACAGTAGCCGGTGGAGTAGCGCACGGTGGAGGCTGGATGAACAGGAGCCTGTGGAGGCTGGAGGAGGTCGATGGTAGCCCGTGGAGGCTGGAGGAGGTCGACGGTGGAGATGAATAGTACCCCGTGGAGTCCCGTTTTGCGGTATGCCACACCCCTCCCGATGAACAGGACCCCCGTTTCGACCATAGGGCTCCAACACAAGTCAGTTTTGTCCATTTTGCGGTACGCCACACCCCTCCCGATCAACAGGACCCCCGTTTCGACCGTAGGAGGTCCGTTTCCTTCGTTTTGCGGTACGCCAGGCCCCTCCCGATCAGCAGGACTCCATTTCGAACATGGCCGGTCAAACACAAGGCCGTTTCCTCTGTTGTGCGGTATGCCAGGCCTCGTTTCCATCGCATGTTCCGTCCAAGCCCTCCCGATGAACACGACCACGCCTTCCGTTTCGACCCAGCCGGTTGGCTCCCCATGAACACGACGACGACGATGTTTCTCTGTTCCGACCCAGCCATGTACGTATGCGCGATAGGCATTAGAGACCCTGCCTGTATGTACGTACATGGCCGTATTTTCTTTCTTGCACCCTCGCCGTTGTACGTACGTGTACATGCTACGTGTGCGCCTCTACATCCACCAGTATATATGTACGTACACGTTCGCGACCAGAATGACAACACTACGTACGCTTCGACCAGGTGGGTCCCGACTGTCAGGCACTTCCTTGTGTGCAAAGATGTAGCTGGTGGGTCCCAGCAGTCAGGGGGGCGAATCATTTTGTTTTGTTTTTCGGACGCACTTCCTTGCATGCGAAGGTGTAGCTGGTGGGTCCCAGCAGTCAGGGGGGAAACGTTTTTTCGCGAAATATGGTGGCCCGTCCGGTGGGTCCCCGCTGTCAGGTGGAGGAATAATTATTTTGCGCGTAATAAGGAGGCACTTCCTTGCTGCGGTCGTGGAACCAGCTGTCAGCCTCTCCACGTACAGTCCACATCCGATGGAAGCCGTTCCTTGACCACGTTGACCACGCTGCGCCGAGAGCACCAGGGCGGTGGACGACGGCGAGGCCTAGGAAGGGGACGACGCGGAGCCTGGGAAGACGCGGTAGTGGATGCCCACGCATAAAGGAGTACGAGGGTTCACTGGTTCGCTGCGGTGTGAGGCTGCCGTCGCCGCAGAATAAGAGGGGGTGTGGGTGAGTAGAGGGATGGCCTGGCCAGCGGTGGGAGTAGTAGGGGCGGTGAGGCCTCCGCCGCATCGTAGCCGGCCACGGGAGGCAGGAGCACGAGGCACGACCGGCGCTGGTTTGGGCGGCTGGAGCAAGAAGACCAGAGGTTGAAGAAGCACTACGGCCGTTGGATGGACATCGTACAGTCACTGGAGCTAGAATTGTGCATATTGACTAAGTTGACAAAGCCCTCCTTCCCCGTCAACTTAGTAGGCCCACAAGTCAGCTTGCCACTATACTGGGTCCCAGCTAACAGGGGGAGTATTCATTTTTTTTGTGCGTAATAAGGAGGCACTTCCTTGCGTACGAAAATATAACTGGTGGGTCCGAGCTGTCAGAGCCGGCCGCGGGGAGGAGGGAGCAGGCAGTCCCGCCGGTGCTTGTTTGAGCGGCTGGAGCAGGAAGAGCAGAGATTGAAGAAGCACGACGGTTGTTGGATGGCCATCCAACAGTCACTCCTTGTGCGTCAACCTTTTTTTAGGAAAGCCTCAAATCTGTGGAAAACAACATACAGCCCATCTGCCATTATTTTTAATAATTTGCAGCCCATTTGCTAATTCTTAAGGTTTTTTTGGAGCCCATATTCTTTTTGTTAGCATTACAGCCCATATTGTGGCCACGGTTGAAAACTTGTACGAAATTTTGCATATTTTGGTGCAGTCCGAACTGTTTTTAATCCCGAAATTTTGACTCACATTCAAACTGATTTTAAAAATAAATATATATCAATATAAAATCCAACAAATTCTCCATGCATAAAAATTAATGTAATTTAAAATCTCGAAATGAAAAAAAAGATATTTGAAACTAATTGCCGGTTTGATGTGTTTTAAAAATGTACAGCCCATTTCTCATTACTGATGGGCCATTTTCTCGGCCAGCCGAATGAAAGCTCTCCTTGTCTTGAAAGATTTGCAGCCCAACAGGCCTGACAAAGCGACTTACTTGGCAAATCACAAAAAAAATTGGGTTGTGGCCGTGGACCCAGCTGTCAGCCTCTACACGTACAGTACTCTCCCGATGGAATGTCGTTGACCACATTGACCACGCCGCGCCGAGAGCACCAAGGCGATGGACGATGGCAAGGCCTAGGAAGGGGACGACGCGGAACCGGGGAAGACGCGACAGTGGATGCCCACGCGGAGAGGAGTATGAGGGTTCACTGGTTCGGCTGCGGTGTGAGGCTGCCGTCGCTGCACGGCCTGGCTAGCGGTGGGAGTAGTAGGGGGCGATGAGGCCTCAACGACAGCACAGCCGGCCACTGGAGGCAGGAGCAGGCGGTCTCCCCGGCGCTGGTTTGGATGGCTGGTGCATGAAGAGCAGCGATTGAAGAAGCAGCAGGACCGTTTGATTCAAATCCAACGGTTACTGCTGCTAGAATTGTTTGTTGACTAAGTTGACAAGCCCTGCGTACGCGTCAACATAGTAGGCCCACAGGCCAGCCTCCCAACCGGTGCGCCCAGATGTCAGTGGGAGGAATCATTTTTTTCGCGTAATAAGGAGGCAGTTGATTGCGTGCGGCCGGGCCAGCGGAGGGAGTAGGGTGGGCCGGGGAAGCCTGCGCGGCATCACAGCGGGCCACAAGAGGAGGGAGCAGGCAGTCCCGCTGGTGCTAGTTTAGGCGGCTGGAGCAGGAAGATCAGAGATTGAAGAAGCACGGCGGCTAGAATCGTGTGTTCACTGACAAAGCCTTGCGTAAACAAGTCAGCCTCAAAATCTGTGGCATGTACAGCCCATTTGCTATTATTTTTATAATTTACTCATTTTCTAATTCATATGGAATTTATTGCAGCCTGTGTTCCATTTTTAGAATTGCCGGCCATTTTCTGGTCAGTACCAGGGTCAAAAAATTAACTAAATATGTGGGAAATTTTGCTGGGGAACGAAATATTCTTAATCCAAAAATTAATAGCCATACTAAAACAAATTTTAAAATAAGTTAGTATTATGTCATGTTAAATCCAATGAAATACGTATAAGATATCAGTGAAGAACAAAATTCAAAAAAAACTAATATCCCATTTGCTCGTCTTGAAAGATTTGCAGCCCAGTAATTCGGAGAAAACAAATAGGCCTAGCTTGGGTATTCTTCAAAAAGAAATACTGGGCTACCTATTTTCCCAAAGAACTGGTGCATTAGCATTTAGCTTTAATTATTTATTTACTTATTTATGTTTAGGGAACCATGAGCATGTACCTGGGCCGGATTCATGTGAGAGCGTCCCTTCCAGTTAATTATGGGCTTCTCTATTGGGCCTTCATCAGTGGGTTGCATGTTATCAACAAGTGGAAAATGTGTTCCGTACGAAAAATAGTACGAGCTACGTACGGTACGGGGCACTAAAGGATCGAACCATGCAACGACTTCCAAAATATTGTCTTTGTCGTTCTAACAACACATTTACATTCAACCAACAGACGAATTATACTACTGATTGTGCATTGAAAACAGCAGCAGCAGCAACCAGGGTTGGGGGTGCAACAGAAGCAGTAAGCAGGCCAGAAGAGTGAAGACGCAGCTCTCTCTTCCAAACCAAACATCAACCATCATTACAAAAGGGCTACCAAAAAAGAACAAGTGTATGCATCAAACTAAATAAAGATCCTACTACACCAAGTGTACGCATCTAACTAACTGGCTCAGTTAGACGTTACTATTTATTAAGCTGTGGAGATTGGCTGACGGCTTGAACCAGATGGGTGCCTGACGGGGGAAACTCCATCCAATAGGTTGAAGTCTGATACTTGCGACCCTCTCTCCTACTTTGGGCTGCAGAGCGTGGCGGCACATATCAGGGTATGGTGCATGCAGAGATGCATGGTACGCTGTGTACACACAGTTTTGCCTGATGAACGAAACCGCACTGCCATCATGATCCTTACCGTTGGTTATCTCCTGGTTAATCGGATAATTCAGTCCGACAAACAGAGAGCGTGTGCCAAGGCTACTTACCAGCCTCCAGTCAAACATTCCTGAAGGCCCAGAGAAGCTGGGATCCTGCTCAAAGACCTTGCAATGAGTGTGATTGTATTCCGCGAAACAACACGTCCGGTACGTGCGAACGATCATTAATCTTTCGTTGTTGTCTGATCGAGCCAAGAACCACCTGCAACTGCCATGCCACTTTTCTTTGAAAGTTTCTGGGATTGGGAAGGGTAGGGACACCAGGCGGCCTACAACATCATATCAAGTTGGAGTCAAATAAAAAAGGGCTCTTGATTTAGTCAATCTTAAGGACAACATGTTATGAGCATGAATATTTTTTCAGTAAATGTTGACAGTAATATAAGCAAGCCATCATGATATCATAGGAAAGTAACATACTGCTGTAACAGCCGTTTGTAGCGATGACTGGAGTAGGCCAGCAATATGTCCAGCCATAGAAGGAGTTGACAGCGTAAATGAAGCCCTTGTGTTCAATGGCATCAGGGAACCATGGAGGATGTATGATCCTGCGATGGACGTGCAGATTTATCTACTTACCGCGGTGAACGGTCAGATAGGCGAGACCGCGGTTGAAGAACGCAATTAGCCTGAAATATTTATAATTCCCAGATCTTGTGGGCACTTGGCAGATTACAACCTTGAGCAAATCAAACTTGGTATCATGTTGGCTATTGTAAGATTCCGAGTATTCTGGGCCGCGGTGCCAAAGCAGTGCAGTGTTAATCGAAGGAAGGGGGATCAATCACCGGGTGTAGACCTCCACGAGCATCCAGCTGCCGCGACCGTCGACGAGCACCATCCAAGACGTGTTCATGCCGACCCAGTACATACCGTTAATGTAGCTGAGGCTGACGGGGATCGGATCGCAGTGAAGGGGGTTGATGCTCGCCACCCTACAATCATTATGCTGCGTGACACGCTGTTTCTGAAGATCAGTCGGCATCAGCAAGCAAGGAGCTGGCTTAAAAAGCTCTGGCCTGAGGGCTTTGAGTAAACGGTACAGCCCCGACGAGCACGCTGCGAGTGGCATGGTACTGAGATTGTCCACACGCGAAACAATGAGCTTGATTACCTCTGTGGGGAGCGAATTCCAGCCACTCTTTCAGCGGACACTGCTCGGTTCTGCCATTGTTAGTGTTGGGTTTCGGACGAGGGGGGAGGCACCTTAGCGGGGATGGAAGCTTGGACGAGATTATGTGCGGACAAAGATGGATAAGCGAATATGTGTTGCGGGAAGTGCACAAGTGATGATGACTATAGCACGCCGCTTGACTTACGAGACACATACCAGCAATGTAGGGTCATATCGATGCCAGACAACTTGCTTGAGTGATCACAGTACTAGTACTCCCTATAGTACCTACTATAGTACTATGCCCTAGCTTGCTAGAGTAGAGTAGTAGAGTAGGACTCTGCTCTACTACTAGCACCGGAGGAGTAGTATATTCTAATCTAAAATAGTTACAAACTTCGATGCCCGATCGTGGAACGACTACGAACCATGCTCAAAGACCATGTCTACGTGGTGTTTGGACTTATATGCAAAAAAATAGCAAGATGCCCGTGCATTGCACGGCACACCATCATCACCAGCTCAGTTTTTTCTCTACTCCTACTCCTATAAAAGACTCAGTTGGTGATGATGGAGGCGAGGGGTGTGTTCAGCCGGGCGTGCAGCGGACGGCGCATCACTATTCGATTTGTTATAAAAAAAAGTACTTGTAGAGATAGAGACATAGGGAGGAGCACGAGGTAAGGCCTTATCTGTAAATGTGGAGAGAGGTGCGGGTATCTTTTGTAAAATTGTCATAGTTGGCTTTATATCCGTCAGATATAGATCGGACGGTCTATATTACAAGATGGCAGGAAAACCATCATCACCAACTCGGTTTTCTATAAGAGTAGATATATATAGATATAGATAGATAGAGACTAGGGAGTACTAGTAAGGACACCATCTACTGCTTCGTGTGCTACTCCTGCGCTCCATTCGGCGGCCGCAACATCCCCTACAGCCACTCCCTCCTGCGCTCCATTCGGCGGGCGCTGTTGAAATCTGGGGAGCGCACTCTCGCGACTACTGGCAGCCACGACTTCACCGACGACGACTTCTTCCCCAACCTCGGCAACCTCTTCCTCAACGACATGGGCGACAACCTCAACGCCAACGGTGCTGCTTCCGTCGCACCGTATGTGTTTCTATCCTTCCTGTTTGAAATCGTGGTAGAATTCATGTTTCTACTCTGTATCCTACTACTATGCTAGTCCACATGATTAGTTTCATCTCTGTTATAGCCGTCATGATTTATTTTGTGCTTATTCGGATTAAATCTCGTAGTAACTTGCTCACATATTCCACAGGCGCAACGTCCTCTACATCCACTCCCGTTTCATCGACGGCCTGGTCGATGCCTCCAAGGAGCCCTTCGTCCACTGCTATGAGTGCCCGATGTCGTTTTGTGGCTCGCTGGCGGACAAGGTGCATCAGCTCATGGATGCGTGCAGCGGTCACTACTGGCCCTTGGCGGAGAACATCAAGTACGACACGTGCTACCGGTTCACCATGCCGGAGTCGCTGGAGGATCACCGCCGCCTGCTAGTCTCGGAGGAGGACGGCAGCGTCTTCCTCTTGATCGTGGGCACCGGCGAGGCCCGCGCAGGCCGCCGCCCCGTCTTTGTAGCGTGCGTCAGGGGTGTCGCCGCTGACGCATACACTGACACGAGGCAGATGTACGGGTGCAAGGTCAATGTTACTACCCCTCCGGGTCACGTGGGCGGCGAAACCGGCCTCATCGGACAGACTTGGAATATGAGGAGCTGGGACTATCCCGCCAATGTGGACTTGGAAAACCCATGGCATCCGTTCTATCCTTTACCCGCCGACTCGGTGCACGGGGACTCCAAGGAGGTTCACCTGGACATACGCATTATCAAGTGCACTTAGAAAACATGTAGTGTGTGTGTGGGCGCTTATGTCCCGTGTCTTTGCCGCTTTTTATTCTGTAAGCTTGTCGTTAAACTTGAGTCGCTTTCACCGCAGTCCTTCCTTTGAACTAATCCTCTCAGTGAGCTGATGTAAGACACTTTGGGTTTCATTTGATAATGGAACCAGGGAGGAGCCTCCCTGTTCTTCTAAAAAAATATGCATTATCAAGTTAAATGTTGATCATTAGTCTTCGCTCAATGTAATCCGCTGTCTAAGCATGTGGAGACTTCCATGCAGGATCTTGCTCTATTGGAGTATCGCGCATGAATAAAAGTGTATCTGTTTATGGTTTAGTCTAGAATCTTCCATGTATGAATTTTTACTACAGTACTGGTGAAAGACTTACGATGAACCATTTCTTACATCTCCTCTGCCCCCTTGCAAGTCATCCTGATTTAATCCCTCTGTCTAGGTCTATAAGGGCATGGTTAATATTACTTAATAGTATAGCCAACTGTTGACTATAAGAAAGTGCCATGTCATCTGTAGCCAACATGTATAACAATCGATACTCAAAAACTAATTATTAAAGATCATTTCTTGCAAAGCACAATAAGTGTTATTTCTTCACAAGTTTTGGATGCAGGTTGAACAGTTGAACGCTTTTGTTTGCAAAAGATACCTTTTTATCTATTTCACCCGGATGTTTGTGAGCTCTAGAGACGAGATAATATCCAAAGAAACCTATCGATACCCGTTACACATGAGTGACCCCCACATCCTTTGTCAAAATAAACAACTCCCTGATCAATGCATTTCACTCTTCGGTGCAACGCACGGGAACCTTACTACTATAGATTAGTACGACCAAAAATTGAACTAACATTATATATAGTACGATAAATACTGATGCATGTCACCTAAAATTATATCATTCAAAACTATGTTCAAATACGAATCCAACGATATAGTTTTTGTTGACATGCACTAACATTTTGTCAGTTAAATCTTCAGTCAAATTCAATGGGGACTAATAAACCACGACCGATGTAGTACAAGTGTAGAGGGCGGCGCTGCACGGGAGTATCACCTCTCACCTCGCTCGTGGCGCGGTAGTAAAGCCGTCATATCACAAAACCCAACCACTCCCAGTAATAAATGGCCTGGTAAAATAAACGGACAAGCAACCATCACATCCCTCCCTCTTTTTTGCATTTCATCTCTCTGCATTTACTTTCTCCGGTTCATCTCCCACACTCGATCCCTAGCTACTACTCCTAGGGACAGTTCTTTTGGCGGCTTCCCCAGCTTTTCCCACAAGACTAGTCACAGTGGAGAGTAACAATAAGGCGCCTCACTCATTTATTTGGGCTTCTAAACTACTACTCCGTCCTAGTTTATTCCTCACCATTGTAATTTGTGCTAAATTTTGTCCAAAGATTTAACTGATAAAATGTTACTCAAAACACTTAGGCGCGGTGCATCTAGGTGTGTAAGTCATCTTACGAAAACCAAATAATCCGAAAACACTTAGGCGCGGTGCATTAACTTCTACCTCGTTTCTTGTTTCTTGACATATCAACCAATAAGAGATAAAGAGTGTGCATGCTCATAATGACTTGAGATATCAAACACGACATGCAGTGGTTAGTTCATTGCATGCAATACTATTAATTAGCAAATAAACATTAACATTTATCGTTTTCTCCTCCTCCTTGGTCACGGTGCACAGAGAAATAACCACAGAGAAGGAAGCTAAAAGTAAACAATCAAACGAGCATTTTTGCATTCGTTTTGCATTGAATCGTTTCACAAGCTTGACTAGTCTTTTACAAAAACTGCATCATAATGTTCAAATGTGCATTTGCACGTACATAAGTAATAGTAGTACTCCCTCCGTCTAGGTGTACAAGTCTTCCCTCGTTCTTGGTCACCGTGCACAACCAAAGATAACTTATTGACCTGGACGGAGGGAGTAGCACAGTCTGCAAGCATATATCGAGAGAGACGTGTAGTCCGATAGTATATAGTAAAGTTTGTGCTATATGCACGTACTTGCAAAATGCGTAATAATACACAACGTTTCCAAACTTTCCCTTTTACATACTTAATTAAGGACGCTAAAAATTCCTGAACATTCGGGATTTATCATTTGCGTCCCAAAACTAATGAGATCGCCTTACGAAACAAAAATGATACTCCTCCTAAAAGCCACGGCGCTCGCAGGAGCGCTTGCGGCGCGCCATGAGTGCCCTGGTGCGCGGCCGTTTCCCAGCACGC
This sequence comes from Triticum aestivum, assembly GCF_018294505.1. Taxonomy (NCBI): domain Eukaryota; kingdom Viridiplantae; phylum Streptophyta; class Magnoliopsida; order Poales; family Poaceae; genus Triticum; species Triticum aestivum. The sequence goes on along the minus strand of NC_057804.1, from coordinate 314,731,080 downwards.
CGACACCATGCCTCTTCCTCAGCCTCGCAACTCGCGAGGTGATGATTGGCGGCTTGTCGGCGGGCGAGCGCGATCTCACCGGTGTGGTGATCTGGCGCCAACAGGTACTCCTCCTGGTTGGAAGCGTGCACCCGGTCCACGTACAACCAAGCGTAGATGAGGCGCTTGGGCCCGACTGCACTCAGGGCGTCGGCACGGGTGTCCTCCGCCACCCTCACGGCCCTCGCACGAGCCTTCTGCCAAAGAACCAATTGCTTGACTCTCTCAGACGCAACATAGATCTCCCAGAAAGCTTGTTGCGTGGTGCGCTTCTCTTCCTCGGCCTTCTTCTCCACCTCTATTTTGGCGCGCTCTACTGGAGGCAAAGCCTCCCACAAGGTGACATCCATTTCTTTCCAAAGCTCCTCAAGGCTGGGGGCTCGGCGGGCGGCGCGGCGTTCTCCTCGTAGTGGGGAGTCGACGCGTCCTCCGACTCGCATGCTGGCGAGATTGAGAACGCGACGCGTCCACCTCGATGCGTCACGGCGAGGAGCGGAACACCGACGCGTCCTCCTCGACTAGTGGCGGCGAGGAACGGAACGGCGACGCGTCGCGTCGCAGCGAGGAGCGAAACACCGACGCATCCTCTTCGACTAGTGGCGGCGAGGAACGGAATGGCGACGCGTCGCGTAGCGGCGAGGAGCGGAACGCCGATGCGTCCTCCTCGACTAGTGGCGGCAAGGAACGGAAAGGCGACGCGTGACCGTCCGCGCGGTGCAGCGAGAGGCTCCTAGGGCTTGGGAGGGGAGATGCCATGGTGGTCGATGTGAGAGGGAGGGGGAGGAGATAGCGATGAACGTGAACGTGAGGGGGAGGAGATAGTGATGTTGTGGGAGGCATAGTTTTTATAGCGAGCAATGGCACACCTACGTAAGATATGGACTGAGCTACACTAACTTAACTGCAGGTCCAGTTGCGTCACTGACATGTGGGCCAGTACACTGTTGGGCCCGTATGTTAGTGACCCAATGCACCTGAAGTTAAGTAAAAGCTACGTGGGCATATTTGTAGGAGTAAATGACGGGGGAGCGAAGGGGTGGAAATATTGCTGGTCACAACGGATTGGACGAGCGTGGGGGGAGGAGAGTCATGCATGCAGATTTTTTCACACGGGGTGGAGTGGTGGGACCGCCGGAGGGAGAAGGAGAGTTTGGCAGGCATATTGTTTCCACACATGGAGAGGAAAAGATTTGGAGACGAATGGGCTTCCTGCAGGTATGGGGAACAGTGCATAATAAGTCATCTTGCATGCCGGGCTAGGTATAGTCTCAAGTCATTAAAAACATACACGCCCCACACATGTTCATATTTCAAGGTGCACTAAATTATTGCATGTGATTATTAAGGCTGGCCATCATGGTGGTATCTTAGCTGGTATCATGCACACGGGAATAGTAAACATGCTAATGTGGCAAAGAATTAAAGAAGAGAGGGGGTTAGACTACCTAGTGTTCATGCATGCATTGGTAAACACATTTTTTTATGAAGAACGACAGCATTAGTTGAGTACCTTTGCAGACTTCAAAAACTATTCCACCGCCTCTACTATCTTGCTAAGAGTAGGTGAAATTTTTGAGTCGAGCCCTTTAAACTAGAAGGGAGGTAGTGGTACTCTAATAGCTAGGTGTGTAAGTCATCTTACCAAAACCAAATAATCCCAAAACACGTAGGCGCGGTGCATTAACTTCTACCTCAATTCTTGTTTCTTGACATATCAACCAATAAGAGATGAGGGTGTGCATGCTTTTAATGACCTGAGACTATCAAACATGACATGCAGTGGTTAGTTCATTGCATGCAATACTATTTAATTAGCAAATAAACATTAATGTATCTCGTTTTCCCCTCCTCCTTGGTCATGGTGCACAGCCTAAGATGACTTACTCACCTAGATGGAGGGAGTATCAACATTCACAATGTCAAATCAATATTTTTACACTCATTATAAAACGTAGTTCGTATACTCATTATAATCAGTATTTTAGATATTGATATTTTTAGTATAAATTTGGTCATGGGATTTCATTGATGCCTGTCAAAGCGTGGAGGAAGCAGAGCTTAGGGCTTGCATTGCCGGTCTCTACATAGGTATTTCTCTTCATAATCCTGTAATTTTAGAGACTGGTTGCACTTTTGTGGTAGCATCTCTTGCATCGAGGGACTATGACAGGTCTGCTATGCGTGACCTGAAGATGAAAGCGTTGAGCATCTCGAAGTTGATCAACAATCTTCAATTGTCAAAGATTAGCCGTTCGGACAATAAGGTGGCACACTTAATCGCTAAGTATAGCTTTGACAATAGATTAGATGGTATTCTTGTAAATAAGGTACCGCCCTGTGTGGTGAATATTGTATCGAATGAGTGTACTAGTGTGGCTGGTTAATTAATATAAGGTGGTGTTTAAAAAAAAGTATATATTTGGTCAAACACTTTGCAAATGGTTGATGGGAGTAAAAAGGACCAGAGGGAGTATCATGCATGCGGAGTAGGCAAAAAAATTGCTCATTTTTAGCCGGTCGAAGTCTCAAAGGGCGCGACCGCGTGAGGGAGGCGAAGGTCGTGGGAGGCGTGACAGTTGACGGAATTAAGTGAAGTTACATCCACGCGCCGGCATGGCGTGCGAACAGGCAGAAGCTATACCGTCAGGCCTACGATATGGGTCTAGTAGACATGACATCTAGTGGGTCTCGCATAGTTCTCGAGAACTCTTTGGGGGCTTGCAGCCGTTTATCCACCGGGAAAGCCAGCAACCCCACGCCGTTCACACGCCCTACTCCTCCCTGTCTTCTACCTCACAACAGTTCACTGCTAGTCATCCTGTCCTTTCACACTAGTTCGCTCCCAGTTTTTGTGGGGTACAACAGTTCAACTTCTCCTAACCCTCCTCCAAAATCCATGGCCTTCCAAATCTCCATGGTCGCCGCTGAGTACCAGGTTAGAGCCATCACCGGCGATCAGTTCATCGTCATCTACACACATGGATCCGCGACGGTGAAAGCATGGCTTGCTCGCTTCCTACGCATGTTCAACAGTTCAACGGATGAGGGGGTCGCTGGGCTAGATGTTGAGTACACCACAGTACTGGGACGAGAGAAGGATCTAAAGGACAAAGAGAGGAAGAAGCCCGCCATGATCCAGGTTTGCGTACATAACGTTTGCTTGGTCTACCACATATGCCATGCCGATGTTGAGTGCCAGGATTTTAAGAACTTCCTCAAGGACAAAAGAGTGAAATTCATTACTGTAGGCTTTAAGAACGACAAAGAAGTCTTGCGTTGGATAGGTCTCGTTGTGGGCCAGCCCTTCGATCTCCAGAAGGCAAGCCTGGTGTCCTCCTCTCAACCTTCAATGCTGACCCTGGCAGCAGCCATGATTGATCCTTCGTACGCTAAACTGAAGAAACCTCATCACGAGTTTCATCATGCATGGGAGTCAAAGACATTAGATGAAGATCACATCATGTATGCAACAATGGATGCCTACTTTTGTTTAAATATCTACATGGGTTGGATGAAGAAGCAGAGCCCAGTGTCCAGTTCAAGTAAAGAAGCGTCGGCGAAGAGGAAGAGGAAGAGGGACGAGGACGAAGTCGAGGACATGGACTCGGACTCCGAGTAGGTGGCAGTGTCGTCGCTCATGCTGGTTCTACTGCAGTGTCAAGCTGACTAGTTGCTTATTTTATTTTCAAGGGTGTGTTGTGCTGAGGCCCCAGCTGAACTATGTTTATGTTCTTTCTCGTTATTTGAACTGTTTAGTACGTAGAGTAGTACTAGTACTATGTCTTACTACTGTTCTTCTTGAAGTTGGTACTACTGCTCGTACCTTTGTGTTCCCACTGTACTTAATACATTCGTACTAGTAGTATAATTTGGATCAGTCGATTTGTGAAAGAAGTTCGACGGAGCGAAGGAAGAAGATGGCAGAAGAGGTGGAAGAAGCCCTTCTAGCCATCCATGTTGCATCAAATATCTCACATGAGTCGACTGACCCAAATTGCTCCTTCAGATTGCAGGATCCACGTGGCATTCAAGGTCTCGAAGGTAGATTCCGCGTCCACACCCGGTTTGCGGGCTCGACGCGCGCGCGACCGGCTTCCGCCGCGACAGCCACCATGCGCGCCTCCTCCACGCGGGCGAAGACGACAATGACACGCTAGTTCCTCCTCGCCGGCGTGCTGGAGCACGCGCTCGTCCTCCTCTTCGTACGATGCATGCATAGACGCGGCTCCACCAGCTGCTCGCGTGCTTGGCAGCGCAGCGGCATGGCGAGGAGGGACTGCAAACGACGTGAGCGGGCGAGCCTTCGGCTTCATGGCACAGGGATGGCGGCGACACGGCGGTGATGGGCGAGAAATTGTTGGCCAGAGCAGGCGGGCGCCGGCATGCACAACAGCGGCGGCGGCATATTGATGAGTGCGCGTATGGGAGCTTACTTTAGTTTTATATGAGGTTGGTCAAACTTAAAAGAAAACCGTACTAGTACACGTAAACATTAGACTTAGGCAACGCTTTTATTTTTTATTTGTTTGAAGTTAGTACCACAGCCATGATACGGAATCCTGTGCAAGCGCATGAACCGCGGCCGTGCAGTCGATCGAACGGTGCATCACCGTGTTGCGCTCGAAGGACATCCATCGAACCTTTTTGTGTGTGTGTGAAAACAATCCTCGAATATTACTCAATTTTTTTTCCCTGGGAAAGTTCTTGACGCTGCAATATTTCCATATATTTGAATTTAGCTCCAGTTTGTGTTTATTTGGATTTGGACATTTTAGGTGCGCCCTAGTTCTTTTTAATACTTATTTTGTGTGTGTGACTGAGAGAGAACGTGTGTATGTGTCCATATGTGTGTTGTGGCGGAAGGGCAATGTGGAGACGGTGTGCGTGTGATACAGACATAGAGAGGTGTGAATGTGCAAACGATCATGCATGAGTGAGACATAGACAGACGCCGATACGTTGTGTATACATGAGAGAACGGTCTTCTAGTTTACTTGTGTGTGTGTGTGTGAGAGAGAGAGAGGAGCATCCGTAACACAACAACCATCTCTCTGATTCGTCCGTCCCTCGCACGATCGCATGCAACATATGCATCAACGCGCACATTTTGACACCCTCACTCGGCCCCTGCCCACCTCAAGGCCCGCGCAATCTCTTCGTGAATACCCATTTCTCTCCTTAGGTTTGTTTTCGCTCAATATCTGACACA
>NC_057804.1:314723406-314725110 GCF_018294505.1 Triticum aestivum | reverse complement strand
CTCTCTTGTCCACATACATACAATCTTTCCCGCCCTATCTGCTCCATCTTCAAAAGCTCTCTCTGCATGTTTCATTCACACAATGGGATATGTCAAAATGTTGCTTCTATAATGGCTGATGTAGAGATTTGGTTGTTTTTGTTGCATCCTACAAAGTAATAACTATGAAATGCATTTAGATTCTCATTTGACTGGGATTATGTGAGTTTGAGCATGTTGTGAAGTACTATAGACCTTGTATACATCTTGGGATTCGACAATGATTGTAACTACTGAATTGTATAGACCATTATATTCGAAGTCAATAGCCTAATATATTTATTTCACAATTTCAACAAATGATTAGTTCATTACAAACTAAGAAAACAAATGTGTACTCCCTCCGTTTTTATTTAAGTCCGCGTATTAGCATTGGTCAAAGTCAAGTTTTGTAAACTCTCAGAAAGCTTATAACAAAAAATATTAACATATACAATAACAAATAAATACCATTAGATTCATTATTGAATGTACTTACACATCATACATATTTTTTATGGTAAATATTTATATTTTTATATAAACTTGGTCAAACTTTAGGAAGTTTGACTTCGGTCAAACCTAATATGCAGAGTTTACTACTACTACTCGCTAGTTGCTTAGCCGAATCACTCAACACGCCACACGGGGAGTCTAGTGTCACAAAATTTTGAGGTCGGCGGGAAAATCTCCCATGACCCTGATTCCAGCAGTGGGAAGTTACCATCATAGCCTTCGGAACAGGCCTACGTACGGCGCTTGGTAGGGGCTGTTTTCATAACTTCAGGTTCACCCTACCCAGCCAGCCCACCCCGGCACCCAGAGTAGTACACCTGAATACTCCCCATTTTCTATCCCCACCGCAAAATAGACTTCTCCACGGCAGCACAGCCTTCGTGCTCCTACCCTTTACATCGGCGCACTCGTCCACCACAGCACATCTGCCTCATCGACGACCTCGTACGCCACACTGGAGCCGGTCCACCGTCGTCGTCATAGACGAAGCCTCTTCCCCAGCATCGTCTTCCACGGTCTCGGATCTGCTTCCCGGAAGTCGACGCCAAGCGCAGAAGTACCACCGTTGTGGACAATGAACTGACTCCCGTTGTCGACCATGACTCACAGAGGCCACCGCGACCATCGTTCTCCTCCTCGATTGGTAATGTGTGTATTGAATCACTTAGTAGTACATGTGCAGTTCCAATTTTGTTCATACCTACCCTTCAATTTTCCTGGGTGCTATTGTTCCCGTAAAAGTAATTGGTTATAGCCTCCATTGTCCAACAGAATATCAGCTTGTAATTATGCGTCGCTCCTGTATCACGCTGTGCTTGGGTAGGTTTTTCATCTGCAACCAGCAGTGTGGCAAATGATGGAAAGGTTTTTAGAACTAGCAAGATGCCCATGCGTTGCACGCATCAAGATGCATTTGTATGAGTAGTTTATCTTGTGGGAGAAAAGGATGAATGAGGGAAGGCCTTATTTTCAAATCTGGAGAGGGGTATGGGTATCTTTTTCCAAAATTCCCATTTGTTTCCTTCATATCTGTCAGATATAAATCGGATGGCCTATATTGCAAGAAAAAAAAGTATAGAGAAAAAAGGTAGACGGTAAAGGAAGTAGAGATAAATATTAAATATAAAACAAATATAACCATAGAGAAGAGAGTAGAGATAGCAGAGACGT
>NC_057804.1:314668652-314723174 GCF_018294505.1 Triticum aestivum | reverse complement strand
GGCGTCCGGTGCGCTTTATAAAATCCAACGCCCTCCCACCGCTTTGTGCCTTGCCACCGCTCTATGCCTCGCCACCGCTCTCTCCCCAATCTTTTTCTCCTCGCCGCCGCCGCGCCACCATGCCGCCGCGTCGCCGGGAAACTTGGGGATACCGCGGCATCCGTGCGCGCCCCTCCGACGGCTTCTCCGCAGAGATCCGGTTCCGCAGGATGCGCCTCGGCCCCGGCAATTTCGACACCGCCACCGAGGCCGCCTGCGCGTACGATGCGGCGGCGTGGCGCCTCCGGTGGCCTCATAGAACAATGAACTTCCCCAACGTGCCGACGCGGGAGCGGGCGCAGGAGCTCGTGCCTCTGCCGCGGCTTAGCACCGACGAAGATCGTCGCGACAACCGGAGGCGGGAGGACCGTCTCGGCATCGCCGAGATGGACAAGGAAGCCATTGCGCTGTGGCGCCAACACTTCCCTCAAGACATCATCAACAAGCGCGAGTTCTACGCGCAAAGGAGGGCGGAGAGGGATAAGAGGAGGGCGGAGCGAGCCGCCTATCGCGAGGACAAGCATAGGCGAAAAGCGGACGCTCAATTCAACATGAGGCTAGGAGCAGGATCGCCCTGGGAATCCGACGATGATCGGTATCTTCACGCCTACAGTCAGACGTCGGAGGAGGACATCACCGAGGAGCAGTCGGACCACGAGGAGTAGTTGAATTATCTTTTTTTATCTATCTATGCTGAGAACTATCCTCTACTCTCTAGTATCTACTTCTCGATCTCAACACTGTAAACGCTTTTTTAAAGCGCCGCGCGTTGCGATTCTGTTGGAGATGCTCTAACATGGCAGACGAGTGCTTTAATGTTGCCCACAAGATGCGCGAGTATTACTAGTAGTATTTTTCTTGTCATGTTGAGATTTTGAAACCACGAGTGTGAACATGCAGAGGAGCAATGAAGACAAACACGGGATATTCGGGACATCTTCAAGGAGCATGGCAAGTTAAAGAGGAGCTGCACCGAACCTGTAAAACGAGCTTTGGTAAGTAACACCCTTTCAATTAATTTCGTTTAGCCTCGTGTTCTTCGATGTGTATATGGTGTAGTTTCTGTTTCTCTTAAGTGTGGTGTTCTTTGATGTGTAATAAGAAGAGTCTTAATCGTCCTAATGCTTTCGTTTTTAACTTGATGTAGGAAGTGGGTGTTCTCACCGTGTAGTCTGTTTTTATATTTCTTTTCCTTTTGAATTCACTTCTACGAGTTCTGTTTATCTGGCTTCTACTAAATGGATCTAGGTTTCTCTGAGTATTGATCTAAAAAAGAAGTAACTTCATGTCAGGATGCAGTTCCTGTGAGGAGGGAAGTATGGTCAACCTCGAGATCATGTTTCCAAAATGAGGCTGGATTACACACAAGGTGCCAGTTCCCTAATGATGCTGGATTAGACACAAGGTGCAAATTCCCAAATGATGTTGGATTACACACAAGCCAGGTGGAGTCGTCAGCTGTTCGTGTCCTCGTGGCATTAGTAAAGGCTGAAAGAAAGCGTGCAGCAGCCCTTGAGAATGTAGCTGAGTTCCTGAAGAAGCGAAAAGAGCAATCAGATGCTCTCTTCACCCAAGCCAAAGAAGAGATGGAAGAAGCCAAAAATAAGCTAGCAGAGGCAGAGCAGGCTAGGCGTCTCCTGCTATCTAAAACGGTTGTCAATACAAAATTTCCTTCATAATAGCTAGGTTCAAATGTTTATCCAGTCAGCATGCCTGTTGTGATGTCTGTGCATCTACTGATGTGGCACAAAATGTTTTTTTCAGGTCATGTAATAACAGCAATTACTTTCCAAACAATAACAGATGAAGCATTGGACATGGTATAGTTCACGCGCAAGCCCAACATTCCAAGTCCAACTTCCACATCAAACTCATGTTCACAGATATCTGCACATTCATACATAATGTCCACAACCATGATTCACTTCAAAGCCAAAAAAATGTGAGGAGAGTTATAAATAAAGAAAAACCTCTACTAGTTCCTGCTACCAGTGCGAGCACAACAAGTCAAGACCATGCGTAAATTAATTATATTTTAGTCATTTTTTGTGTTCTAAAATGCCTGCCGGCTTGCGGAAGGACGTGTTGCCGGCACACGCGCGGATTCAATGAAGGCAGGTGGGGCAGTCTTAAGTTGGTTGCACGCGGCGAGGAGGCGTGCTCAGCCGGGCCTGCAGCGAGTGCGGCCCTCTTGGCTGGCGCGCCGGTTCAATGCCTGCGCTATGAGAGGTCGCGTCCGTGTCAGAGTAATCACTCCCTCCAGTCCTTTTTTGTTTGGGTATAACAAAATCTCGTTTTTCATTCACATTTTACAAGTAAAATTCATGGACAAACTTTGACCCAAAGTACGATGGGGACTAGTAAACCAGAATGGAGGTAGTAGTTTTTTTAATCAAAGAAGGGTTTCCCCTTCCAATTACTGAAAACCAGGATCTAAATCTAAACCATAGTATTTGCCCTAGAACTACCAGGTTCAACATCTCGTAACATAAACCCATACAACCATACGCCAAGGAGGTACGTAGTACTATGAATTCCATTTTCGCTCCATACCAATCGTTCTAAAAACTACTTACTACTTATAACGTGCAATTGAAAATCGGAACTCTTAACCCCGCTAAAAAATGATATTTTAAACGTGGCTACTCGGTCTGTGGCAACTGGCGAGCCACCGCGCTCCAAGTTGTTCACCTGTGGTCCCGACCATCAACTCCTACAAAGGTGCTCCACCACGTACCCGGTACCCGCGAATGTAGCAATCATGCACCTAGGGTTTTAGGGTTTATTTGTTAACGTCGCCTTTACGTAACACTCATGTGTGCGAGACAGCGAGAGGCCGACTGCGTGTGTGCGCCTCTTCTCTTCGTATATGTACTCCACCATTTGTCTGGTGTCCAAAAAATTATAATAACTACTAGCAATGTGCCAATGCGTTGCCACACAATCAAAGTAGAATAATACGTATTCACCGATTTGATAGAAAAGAAGTCTAGTTTTGAAATACGTATATCACTAAAAATATGTTATGTTTCACTCAAAATATATTCCTTTGGCGGTTTTGATGAGATAAGGGAGGCAAGTTGTTGGTCTCAAGATTCGAGAAGTGGTATATGTCTAATTTCTACCCTTACTAGCAAGATGCCTGTGCGTTGCACGGAACATCAAAATCTTGTGGGAGAAAAGGATGAACGAGGGAAGGCCTTATCTGCAAATGTGGTGAAGAGTGTGGGTATGCCATATTTTCCTTCCTATTCGTCAGATATAAATCGGACGACCTACATTGCAGGATGGCAAGCCCACCATCATCACCAACTCTATTTTTTATCCCTACTCTTATAAAAAAGCATTGTCGGTGATGATCGTGTGCCTGCCATCCTGCAATATAGGTCGTCCGATCTATATCTGACGAATAGGAAGGAAACTATGGCAATTTTGCAAAAAGATACCCACACCCCTCTCCACATTTGCAAATAAGGTCTTCCCTCGTTCATCCTTTTCCCCCACAAGATAAACTACTCATACAAATGCATCTTGATGTTCCGTGCAACGCATGGCATCTTGCTAGTTGTTGCAAAAAGCCCATGTGTGTGAGAGAGAGTGGGAGAGTGGAGGAGGACGGAGTGCATGTGTGACGAAGACACAAGTAGTGTGTGTGCGATAGGTATCAGCTTAAAATGAGGCGATAGTGTGTGTGTGCATGATCGAGAGGGCGTGTCTCAAGAAGGGAAGAAAAGGCTACATAGATACAAGGAACGAGAGAGAGACATGTATGCGATGGTGGAAGCATGAGTGTGCGGGTGTATAAACCTATCTAGAGGCTAGCTAGTCGATAAATGCTTGTGAGAGAAATACGAGTCGGGGTGCGAAAGCGAGAGTTTTGTGTATGTGAGAGAGAGACGGTAGTCGGGAAGGGGGGTGGAAGCAGGAGTTGTGTGTGTGTGTGTGTCTGTGAGAGAGAGAGAGAGGAGACGGTAGTCGGGGTTGTCTGATCGGTGTCAGTCTGGGATGGAGACAAAAAGGAGACCGCAACAAATGTTGTGTCTACAGGAGAGAGAGAGAGTAATTTTAGTGGTATGAGTCATATGTAGAGACATATAGGGTGTGTGAGAGAATCCCATAGAGAGAAAGACAAAGTGAAAGACGAGTGGAGACTGTGTGTGTGGTGGTGAAAAAGAAAGCTTAGGTACCGAGTGATACCAGAGAACAGTATAGAGGTGAGAGATAATGAAAACCGTGTAATGTATAATGATAGGGAGAGTGTGACACTTCTCAAGGGAGACGTCGAGAGACCATGTTTGCGAGGATAGGAGAAACATGAAGTGAGCGTGCGGGTGAGCTGGAGAAAAGAGAGTGATGGCTACCTGAAGGAGCATGCATGCGAGAGAGATGGGCGTGAAAGGAGTGAACAAAAAAGGGATTCAAATATTTGAATTCGAGATGATGATACATGTAATCCATACTCGAACCAAAATTGATCTATCAAACATGCATACTCATATGAATTCACGCACATCTATGTTATTTAATATGTAGATATTACTGATCCATACATTTTAGTAGAACATAATTTGGTTAATTTTTTTCGAATTCAACCTTAAGATTTCGAGATCGTTGCATTTGTAAATCATATTATACATATAAAGGAGCAGAATTCTTTGTTGTGCTTTTGAAAGTATATATGTAAAAAATGATGTATATAGAATGTAATTCCAATTGAAAATGGATCCCGCCCGAAAAAAATAGTAGAATACAAACGGGATTAGAATTGAGTTGGCACGGTAAACGTGCATTGTGCAAAATTTGAACGAAGCGGGGAAAGTCGTAGTAACCGCTCGAAACCAAAATCTGCGAGATGGAAATCACTACTGCCTATCCCTGCCGCACAAAGCCTATCTGCTGGATTTCTATAGGTTTCGATAGGGGTAGGTTTGTAATTTCACCCAAACGTGACGTAACCGCCTCTCACCCGGATTCATACACGGTGGGCGCCAAAACACAGTGTGCCCTCGGCCGAAATCGACTCCCTCCCAGATTCATATTCATACACGGTGGGCGCCAAAAACAAACTCTCGTCGGCAAATATTCGGTGTATGCGAGATGACCGTCCTATCCCCAACCGACTAATGTTGCTGTGATGTAGTAGAAATTTGAAACGGGAGCTAAGTTTGTAAATTTCCTCGCATTTGAGACAAGCGCGCCCTGAATACATGGTTCCCCCCCTTCCTCTCTACCTCCCTTTTCCCCATTCGTACTCCGTGGGCGCCAAAACACCCTCTCCACTCCACCCTCCTCCGTCCGCCACCGTCCGCCACCCCATCCACCGCCGTCCTCCTCCACCATGCCGGAGCTGATACCCCGATGCCGCCGTTCATTACAAGAGATCGACCTCTCTCATCCACGCCTTCAGACCGGGATCCTTGCATCCCGTCCTCTCGCTTCATCCCCACCGTCGTCCACCTTGCCGGCGCCGCTCCTACGACCGTCTCGTCCACCGCTCCCCGCCGCCACCGTCTACCCTCCTAGATCTGCTTCCATGCCGCCGATAGCCATCGCTACCGCAGCATCGTCAAATTCTCACCAGATGCGTACATGGTGCCGCACCAGAGGCGGTACTCTTTCGTATCTGCTCGACTTATTTATCGCAGCAAGAAAATAGATCGCCACTGCTTTACTCTGATTTCTTGTCTTGGTTGTGAAGTTGCCTTTGTCCAGTTTGCACCTTCAGATCCGCCATGGCACGCTCAACACTAGACTCCCAATGCTTATGGTTTTCCCCTTTTATATTCCACACTAGTTAAACCACAATAGACTAAATTTCAAAATTGGGTCAGTCGATTTTTCAGAGCTCGCCGGAGTTTGCCGGTGCGATCCAAGGGGCTCGGGTGGTTGTGGGGCCTCGCCGAACGAAGAAAACTCGACGTGGGTGGGGGTGGGGGTGGCGGACGGACACAGGCGATGGGGGCCGATGGTCCGGTCGGCGGCCCGTGCGGTGTTCTGTATGGGAAGAATCAGAGACGAGGAAGAAGATGGGTTAGGGGACGTAGGATCTTCATACAACCGCCTAAAATGGTCGAGAGACAGCTGGGAGTTGCATTCTTAATGCGCTCTGGTTCATCATGTGTGGGCACTACGCAACCAACATTTTATTATCCAAAATCTGCTTGCTCTTCTTTACCATGTGAAAGTGCAACTATCCCTAGGTGGTTTTGGTAATTCATAACAACATATAGCTCACTGAGCTAATGCTATTCCAAGACTATTATTTTAGGAAAGCTCAATGAATGGCATGGCATGGATGATGAAAGTGGATCCCTCAAAATACTAATGACAAAGGATTGGCTCAAGCTCAAAAGCTCAAGACTCTTCATTTTACATTTTAGTGATCCAAGATCACATTGAGTCTATAGGAAAAGCCAATACTATCAAGGAGGGATGAGGTGTTGCTTAATGAGCCTCTTGCTTCATGTGCTTGGTGATATGCTCCAAAAACCCTCAACTACTTTCTCACATCCTCATATGACCCTAATCCTAAAGCCAAAATCGGTCACACCGATTCTTCCTATTCGGCGCCACCGAGTTCTAATGTCATAGCCACTGCCACAAACCCTAGGCAAATCGGTCCTACCGATAGGGATCTCGGTCTCACCGAGATGGGATTGTAATCTCTTTGTTTCCCTTCGTAACGTTTCGGTCTAACAGAAGTGAGCGATCAGTCCCACCGAGATTGCAATGTAAACTCTCTGTTTCCCTTCTGTAACATTTCGGTCTCACCGAAAAGAGCAAATCGGTCCCACCGAGTTTACCTGACCAACTCTCTGGAATGCTTATTACCAAAATCGGTCTCACTGAGTTTGTGTAATCAGTCTTACCAAGATTACGTTATGCCCTAACCCTAACCATATCGGTCTTACCGAGTTGCATTTCGGTCCCACCGAAAATCCTAACGGTCACTAGGTTTACTAAATCGGTCCGACCGAGTTTGATGATTCGGTCCCACCGAGTTTGGTAAATTGTGTGTAACGGTTAGATTTTGTGTGGAGGCTATATATACCCCTCCACCTCCTCTTCATTGGTGAAGAGAGCCATCTGAACAAACCTACACTTCCAACTTACCATTTCTGAGAGAGAACCACCTACTCATGTGTTGAGGCCAAGATATTCCATTCCTACCATATGAATCTTGATCTCTAGCCTTCCCCAAGTTGCTTTCCACTCAAATCTTCTTTCCATCAGATCCAAATCCTATGAGAGAGAGTTGAGTGTTGGGGAGACTATCATTTGAAGCACAAGAGCAAGGAGTTCATCATCAACGCACCATTTGTTACTTCTTGGAGAGTGGTGTCTCCTAGATTGGCTAGGTGTCACTTGGGAGCCTCCGACAAGATTGTGGAGTTGAACCAAGGAGTTTGTAAGGGCCAGGAGATCGCCTACTTCATGAAGATCTACCGCTAGTGAGGCAAGTCCTTTGTGGGCGACGGCCATGGTGGGATAGACAAGGTTGCTTCTTCGTGGACCCTTCGTGGGTGGAGCCCTCCGTGGACTCGCGCAACCGTTACCCTCCGTGGGTTGAAGTCTCCATCAACGTGGATGTACGATAGCACCACCTATCGGAACCATGCCAAAAACATCCGTGTCTCCAATTGCGTTTGAATCCTCCAAACCCTTCCCTTTACTTGCTTGCAAGTTGCATGCTTTAATTTCCGCTGCCTATATACTCTTTGCATGCTTGCTTGAATTGTGTGATGATTGCTTGACTTGTCCTAAGATAGCTAAAATCTACCAAACTCTAAAATTGGGAAAAGGCTAAGTTTTTAATTGGTCAAGTAGTCTAATCACCCCCCCTCTAGACATACTTCAAGGTCTTACAAGTGGTATCAGAGCTTTGGTCTCCATTTGCTTTGATTTCCATATCTTTTGGTGGTCATAGCCTTGGTTTCACAACCTAGGAGAGTATGGGCTAGTGAGGGAAATTATCACCGTAGAGGTCCTTACTTTGATGGTACTAATTTTGCTAGTTGGAAGCATAAGATGAAAATGCATATTCTCGGACATAACCCCGTCGTTTGGGCAATTATTTGTATTGGCTTGCAAGGTGAATTCTTTGATGGGAGAGAGCCGAACCGTGAAGCTAATGCGGAAGAATTGAAGATGCTAGAATACAACGCTCAAGCTTGTGATATCATCTTTAACGGATTGTGCCCCGAAGAGTTCAACAAAATCAGCCGTCTTGAGAATGCAAAGGAAATTTGGGATACTTTGATTGATATGCATGAAGGTACCTACTCCGTCAAGGAATCCAAGTTGGGTGTGCTCCAAAGTCAGCTTGACAAGTTCAAAATGAAGGATGGGAAGGTGTCGCTGAAATGTACTCTAGGCTTGCACTTATCACAAATGAGATTGCCGGCTTAGGGAGTGAAGAGATGACCGACAGATTCATCATCAAGAAGATCCTAAGAGCATTGGGTGGAAAGTATGATACTGTGTGCACATTGATCCAAATGATGCCAAACTACAAATATCTCAAGCCAACGGAAGTCATTGGAAGAATTGTTGCTGATGAGATGTCACTTAAGGATAAGGAGGAACTTCACAACAAGTCAAGTGGTGCTTACAAAGCCTCATGTGAAGTCCCCACATCACCAAGTGAGAAAAAAACCTTCAATGAAGAATTGAGATTAATGGTGAAGAACTTCAACAAATTATACAAGAGTAGAAGCAAAGAAAGAAGCTCCAAGTCAAAGTCTTACAATGACAAAAGATCTTCTAGTCGAGAGCGAAATTGCTACAATTGTGGGAGACCCGGACACTACTCCAATGAGTGTACGGCACCCTACAAAAGAAGAGAAGATTCTCCAAAAAGAATAAGCAAAAGAGAAGAATCACCACCAAGAGAGAGGAGGAGTAGAGATGATCGTTATGAACGAAGACCCTCACGGAGAAGCAAGGATTCGGAAAGGAAGGACAAGTCATCAAGGAGCTACACAAAACAAAGACATCAAGCTCATGTTGGTGAATGGGTATCCGGCTCCGACTCCGACCATCACTCCGAGAGAAGCTATCACTCCGACTCCGAATATACTCAAGATGAAGGTGTTGCCGGTCTAGCACTTGTGTCAACCAACTCCTACGACATATTTTATTCACCAAATGAAGGAATTGGAAGATGCTTCATGGCCAAAGGTCCAAAGGTAACACATCCTGAGTATGTTGATTTCAATAGTGATGAAGATGACTTGCTTGTGGATGATGATTTACTTGTTGATAACTCTAGTGATGAATACTACGATGAAACATCAATTAATCATGCTAATCAAGATAAAACGAATGACAATGATAAGGAGAAGATTGAGCTTCTAACTAAAGAACTAAACACTCTTAAGTTGGCTCATGAAACTATGTTCGAAGATCATCGAGAACTTTTAAGGGCTCATGAGAAGTTACGCTTTGAAAAGCTCAATCTTGAGGAAGAGCATGAGTTCTTAAAAGCAATGAATGATGATCTCCGCAAGAAAAGTTCTTCTAACATTGCCAAGCGTTTACTCTTATCTACTTACATGCCTCAAGTCAAGTCTAGTAACAAGTACAAGAAAGGTACTTCCTCTAGTAGTAACAATAATAATGTCAAATCCAATATTGTAGCTTCTAGTAGTTCTCTTGATTCCACTAATGATTCTCTTAGCCAAGTTACACTTGAGCAAGAAAATAGCTTATTGAAGGGAATTATAGAGAAAGGTGTATACAAGAGCCTTGCCGGGAGTAAGCAATTCGAGGAAATTGTACGCAAGCAAGGAAGGCACCGGAAGAATCAAGGTGTTGGTTTTGAACGAAAGTTCAATGCCAATGGAGTTGAGTGGGAAGAAGATCAATACCCCAAGACGAAGTTTGTTCCTCAACAAGAGAAGTATGATCCTACTTCCTTCAAAGGAACACAAGCACAAGATGATCTTCCACCACAAGACCACAAGAACAAAGGCAAGGACAAGCTTCAAGAAGAGATTGATGCATTTGAAGAAGCACCTAAGGTCTCGGTCAAGTGGGTTCCCAAGACTACGTCAAGTTCTACTTCATCAAGTACAACTACAACTCCAAGGATTCCCATCAAGATGATGTGGATCCCGAAGAAGAAGAACTAGAGATTTCTTGAGGGTGACTCCGCCAACATTCTTCACTCATATCTTTTTGGCAACAACAAGTGCAATCAACTTCCACATCTTGCACTAGTTCAAGGAGTCACAAACCCTCATGTTGGTAAGGCAAGGGACAAGGTAACCTAATGATTTCATGGACATTATCTTGTGTGTGCATCACTCTATGCCTATGGATATTCTTGTTTGTTCCTTGTGGGACTAACCCATGTAGGTATGTTGAAAGTGCAACTCACTCCAAAGGATTGCTCCAAATGATCTACATCAACCTTGAGCATCCACATCTTCAACACCTACATGAAGTCATCATCGACAAAACCCAAGGTTAGTTCATCCCTCTAAAAGGGGATCTCACATCTAGGGGGAGCTTAACTCTAAGAATTGAGTCAAAGCAACTCTAATGGTGTGAACACATCAATGCATTATGTAAAAGTGGTAACCCCACTTGAGCTTAAACGATGAGTATGACCTATGATCAAATGTTTTCATTTGACTCCTAAGTCAATATACTCATATATAGATGACCTAGTCATCGCCAATTGTTTGATAGATGCTAGAATTGGTTGTGCATGCTTTGCCACATATTTCATTTGCCATCTTATTGTGTGAGCATGCTGGTGCATATTTTACTCATTCGAGGACATCCACTTGTTGTTTTGATTGTTTGGTTCTTTTTCTTTTTGCCAAGTGGATGGACAAGAATGCCTAAGAACCTTCTCTAGCTATCTATGCTTTTCTCGTCTCAAACTCTATTCATGCTACATCACAAAATTTGATCAAGTCAGATTCGAACCACTCTGTGTGAGGAGCACTCGGAGTCCTCGATTCGTCATAGACTTAAACTTCCAAAACTTCTTTGTGATTCTCGGTCTCACCGAATCCTCCATTTTGGTCCCACCGAGATCACTAAGTCGATCTAGGTTTTCAATCTCGGTACAACCGATTTGAACTTTTCGGTCACACCGAGTTGCTGTAACTGTACACAGTTATGCATCTCGGTGCCACCGAGTTGTTCCACTCGGTCACACCGACAGGGTCGGGCTATATATAGTCACAGGCAAAAATTTGGAAATTTCTCCGAACCTCTTCGCCCGCGCAATAGCTCGCTCTACTACCAGGGTCTCAGGATCGTCTCCTCGTCGCCAGCCGCCTCCTGTCGCTGGTCTCCGCCACTGTCAACGGATTTCACCCCTGCTGTTGCCATCGTAGCGAGTTCATCGCCAAGCTAGGGTATGGACTTGATCACTGTGCTATCCTCGTCCGATTCCTAGCACATTGTGTTCTTAATGATTCTTGCCACGATTGAAACACTCCTATCTAGTCAATGCAATCCTTAGATTAGATGAGATTTGAAAATTTAGGGTTAGGTTTCCGCCGAAACCATCTTGGACCCACCGAGTTGAAAAACTCGGTCCCACCGATTTGGCTAATGCCATAGCACTAGTAACTCTCGGTCTGACCGAGAATTGCTAATCGGTGAGACCGATTTTAGGACTTTGTGAAACCCTAGCAGTCTCGGTGCCACCGAACTATGACTCGGTCCAACCGAGTTCATCAGTTTAGGTTCCAAAACTGTTTCGGTATCACCGAGTTTGAAAATCGGTTGATCCGAAATGCTTTCTATGGAAAACTAAAACTGAATTTTTGAATCATTCTTTTGCAAAAATCTCTGCATTTTGTGATGCTCATCCACTCTATCTCATCTATAACTCTTCATAGTCAGCAGTCAGTGATTTGCAGCATGTCAGACCAAAGTGATAGTCAGAACAGGTCAGAAGAGCAGATGCACATGAGTGAGGGCACTAGTCCCTCTAGCACTTCAGATGAAGGCAACAGGAGCACCCCAAGCAACCTGCCTAAAGCTGCCACCAGGACAAGGAAGAAGAGAACCTCAGATTCTGAGGATGAGGACTACATGGCAGAAGAGGATGAGGCTACTTCCAAGAAAATAGAGCTCAAGAAGAAGTTTAGATCAACTGCAGTAAAGCCAGGCATGAAGATTAAAAGGCCCGCAGGAAGACAACCAATGTCCAAAGCCAGAGTCTCCACTCAAATTCCTTTGGAATCTCAATCCAAAGAGCCTACTGTTGAGGGAAAGAAAAGGAAAGAAAGGGTCAAAAAGACCATAGCTAGAGTTGTTGGGCAACCTTCCATGATGGAAGAAGAAGAAGAGGTTGCTGCACCAGCACCCAAGGCACAAAAGCTTATGGGTGATGCAATTAAGTCAGGGGCTGCAACATCAAAGCCCAAGGAAGAACCCAAAGCTTCCCCCAAGCCCAAGCTTGCACCAAAGAGGAATACCAGGAGTATTCCAGCTGCTGAGAAGAACAAGGCCCCAGTGCCTGAAGTTGCTGATGAGGAAGATGAAGAAGGACAAGTCCTGAGGAAGCTCAAGCCCAAGATACCAGACCATAATGATGCCCATCCTGTGGCTGAAGACATGAACATCAGAAGAGACTCAGGGTTGAGGCTATGGAGGATGAAGGATCCATATGCCAGAAGGAGAAGGACTATTGTTGATTACAGGTTCCATACAAATGAACAGCAGGACTTCTATGAGACAATTTTGTTGGACAAGAAGCTCATAGTGTGTGATATGAGGTGGGTCGACTGGATCTACATGAAGGAAAATGAAGAACACTATCCTGGAGTGTATGACAGTTTTGAAGCTTGTGGAGTTGCAGATTTTGTTGGGCAGAAGCTCACCAACTGGAATGATGAACTCATTATGCAATTCTACTCCACAGCACACTTCTATCCAGATGGGAGGATAATTTGGATGTCTGAAGGTACAAGGTACCAGTCAACCGTTGAGGAGTGGGCAAAACTGATCAATGCCCCAAAGGAGAGTGAAGATGACTTGGATGTCTATGCCAAGAAGAAAATGGGACACAATTCCATGGCACACATGTACAAGGAGATCCCAGACAAAGCCATTGAGACACATAAGTTTGGATCAGTCCACTTTCTTCTGTCAGGGCTGCCTACAATCAACTGGATCCTAAGGCACACTCTTTTGCCTAAGTCTGGTGACCACGACATGATTAGAGGGCATGCAATCAACATGTTGCATTTGTTTGATGTGCCACAAAAATTCAAGGTCATGAGCCTTATGGTTGAGACCATTAAGAGGACAGCAGCAGATCAAAAGAGAAGCTGCGGATATGCCCCTCAGATTCAGGAGTTGATTAACTCAAAGATGGGCACAGGGAAATATCTATTGGATAAGGAACATTTTCCTCTTTATCCAGATTTTGAGGACAATCAGGTTGTCATGACTAAGAATGAACCATCATCAGTACAAGCTCAAGAGAAGAAGGAGAAGGCAAGGAAAGAGAAGGCTGCCAAGATGCCAACTCAAGAGGAGGCATCTGAGTACTTTTTGAAGAACAAGCAGGAGCAGCTTGGTTACTTGATAGCATCAACACTGAGGATTGTGAAGGGGTTGGCCACCCTAACTCAAAACCAGGAGAGCTTGGAAAGAATCATGGAACAAAAATTCTATGATCTAGATGTCAAAGTAACTGAGATTCAGTCAGTTGTGGAGCAGCTACAGGATGACATGCAGGAGAGGACGGGAAAGACTACCACTAATGTATTTGCCAGAGTGTCTAGAGCTTAGAGGTCAGCTGCAGTGCCTGTGCCAGACACCAGAGCCACATCATCTGCACCAGCTACAACTCCTACAGCTCCAGTGCAACCAGCTCCAGCACCAACTCCTCCAGCTCCCTCTACATCAACTGAAGCCTTCGTCCAAGGAGCCATCTCTACACCACCACCTGAAGATCAAGCCTGAGAGTCGATCTAGCACTATGCATTTTCTATGAACTTTTTGGTAACTTGTTGCCAAAGGGGGAGAAAAATGTATAGATCATAGGCTTCGAGAGAGAGAGTGTTGCTTTTGTTCTCTCTTGCTTTGGTGGTTAAACTTTGTTTCCTTTTGATTGCTTGAGATACTATGCTGTTTTTGTGAGACATTGATGATCATGTGTTTGATCATAAGCTACACTTATGCATGTTTGATGATATTATCTTATCTATCCATATGTGATCATTCACTTTGCTTGGTGATGAGTGCATGTATTCAATCTTTATAATTTTGAGCGCTCCACCAAGATGTATGTGACATGGAAGAGTAACCCATGAGCCTAATTCCTTGTGCATTTGCAGTCCAAAGCAAATCTTAAACTATGCACAAATTTAGGGGGAGCTCTTTCTTATCACATACTTCTCGAAGCGACGATGTTTTTCAATCTTATTATCATTTGTCGAAGCTTTGATCTATATGCTGTCATCAATTACCAAAAAGGGGGAGATTGAAAGTGCAACTATCCCTAGGTGGTTTTGGTAGTTCATAACAACATATAGCTCATTGAGCTAATGCTATTCCAAGACTATTATTTCAGGAAAGCTCAATGAATGGCATGGCATGGATGATGAAAGTGGATCCCTCAAAATACTAATGACAAATGATTGGCTCAAGCTCAAAAGCTCAAGACTCTTCATTTTACATTTTAGTGATCCAAGATCACATTGAGTCTATAGGAAAAGCCAATACTATCAAGGAGGGATGAGGTGTTGCTTAATGAGCCTCTTGCTTCATGTGCTTGGTGATATGCTCCAAAAACCCTCAACTACTTTCTCACATCCTCATATGACCCTAATCCTAAAGCCAAAATCGGTCACACCGATTCTTCCTATCCGGCGCCACCGAGTTCTAATGTCATAGCCACTGCCACAAACCCTAGGCAAATCGGTCCTACCGATAGGGATCTTGGTCTCACCGAGATGGGATTGTAATCTCTTTGTTTCCCTTCGTAACGTTTCGGTCTAACCGAAGTGAGCGATCGGTTCCACCGAGATTGCAATGTAAACTCTCTGTTTCCCTTTTGTAACATTTCGGTCTCACCGAAAAGAGCAAATTGGTCCCACCGAGCTTACCTGACCAACTCTCTGGAATGCTTATTACCAAAATCGGTCTCACTGAGTTTGTGTAATCGGTCTTACCGAGATTACGTTATGCCCTAACCCTAACCATATCGGTCTTACCGAGTTGCATTTCGGTCGCACCGAAAATCCTAACGGTCACTAGGTTTACTAATCGGTCCGACCGAGTTTGATGATTCGGTCCCACCGAGTTTGGTAAATTGTGTGTAATGGTTAGATTTTGTGTGGAGGCTATATATACCCCTCCACCTCCTCTTCATTTGTGAAGAGAGCCATCAGAACAAACCTACACTTCCAACTTACCATTTCTGAGAGAGAACCACCTACTCATGTGTTGAGGCCAAGATATTCCATCCCTACCATATGAATCTTGATCTCTAGCCTTCCCCAAGTTGCTTTCCACTCAAATCTTCTTTCCACCAGATCCAAATCCTATGAGAGAGAGTTGAGTGTTGGGGAGACTATCATTTGAAGCACAAGAGCAAGGAGTTCATCATCAACGCACCATTTGTTACTTCTTGGAGAGTGGTGTCTCCTAGATTGGCTAGGTGTCACTTGGGAGCCTCCGACAAGATTGTGGAGTTGAACCAAGGAGTTTGTAAGGGCCAGGAGATCGCCTACTTCATGAAGATCTACCGCTAGTGAGGCAAGTCCTTTGTGGGCGACGGCCATGGTGGGATAGACAAGGTTGCTTCTTCGTGGACCCTTCGTGGGTGGAGCCCTCCGTGGACTCGCGCAACCGTTACCCTCCGTGGGTTGAAGTCTCCATCAACGTGGATGTACGATAGCACCACCTATCGGAACCATGCCAAAAACATCCGTGTCTCCAATTGCGTTTGAATCCTCCAAACCCTTCCCTTTACTTGCTTGCAAGTTGCATGCTTTAATTTCCGCTGCCTATATACTCTTTGCATGCTTGCTTGAATTGTGTGATGATTGCTTGACTTGTCCTAAGATAGCTAAAATCTGCCAAACTCTAAAATTGGGAAAAGGCTAAGTTTTTAATTGGTCAAGTAGTCTAATCACCCCCCCTCCCTCTAGACATACTTCAAGGTCCTACACCATGTTCAATAGAGCTGTGACACAAAACGTAGGACCAACTCCAGCAGACTATACCCATACTTCACTGGCCAAACCACTAGCCCCAGCACACAGGACCTGCACTCGAGTAAAAGTTATACCAATTTCATTTGCCATAGCACTAGCTGTACCACAGAAAAATCCCACTCCAGCAAAAAGTACAACAAGTCCACCGGCCGAAGACCTATCCCAATTGCAGAGACGGCCAATTCCTGCAGATTGGAACCCCATTCCATTTATTCCCAGTTTAAAAGACAATGATTTCAATGTTGTTAGGGACTACGTGCATATATTCCCATCATGGGAAGATTATTGTGAAGACAAACACCATTTTCACATCTTCCTGTCCAACTTACGTGTAAGTGCTATTATTCATGGTTATTATTTTCCTGTTTTCTGCTAATTGAACACATCAATGATTTACATTACATTGTTGTAACTAGGCGAGGGTCAATCTGGATAGTCATGACGAGCAAAGCTTGCTTGTGCTTTTCAAGGAAGCATTGCAGCAGTATCGGTGTTACCTGAGGAAATCACACTTTGGTGGCAAATCTATAAACGAATTTCTGGTGAAGTCTCCTGTGCTAAATTTAGAAGACATTGAATGGAAAAACATTGTTATGCACTGGTCTCATTCCCAGGATGAGGTATTGTCTACGAAATGACATGACAATTTGAACTTCTACTTTTCCGCATGTGCCTTATAGATCTTGTTTGCAGGAAATCTGCTCGATGAAGAATTCCGGTTTGAAAAGAACAACAGGATATCGCAAATATGTTGTCCGCTGCTTTGCTCTTATTAGTACCTGTTGTCCTATATCACTGTACTTGCATACATACCTGGTTCATTATGTGACAGCAGTATGCATGATAGCTTGCTTATCAATTGTTCTCTCCAAATTATCTGATTTGTATGAATGGTTACATTAGTGTAGAATATATCCAATGCCAATGTTTTTTAGCTCTGTATTGTTCTTGTAAGTACATGTTGTCCTTTATCAGTGTACTTATAATGACAGGTAGTTGTTCATGTACCATCACTCTGCAGCTTATTTTCCTTTGCCCTCCATTTTCTACACATCAGATCTATATTTACTCTTACCATAAGGTTGGTACTAAAGAAGTTTAGTTGTGCATTGCTCTTGGCTGTACCTTTTGCCTGTATCGCTGCACTTACATTTATAGCTACTTGGTTATGTAGCATCACTCTTCATCTTATCTTAAATATTCTCCATTTTTTCGTATATTATCACATCTATATTTACTCTTAACAAAATGTAGAATAAAGGCAATGCTTATGAAGAAGATTCTGTGGTAAACTTCTTGAATTGCCCCCCCCCCATCAGCATGGACAATGCCTTTATAGAGCCTGTCTTCACCAATAATGTAAGTTTGTCCATCTCAAGCCTTCAAACTTTGTTGTATATATTTGGTTAGGCATGACTGCAACAGCTGTTTATTTTTGGTGTTTGCATCAAATTTCATGTTTAAAGTTTATTATGTACTCCCTCCGTTCCAAAATAGATGACCCAGTTTTGTACTGAAGTTAGTATAAAGTTGGGTCATCTATTTTAGAACGGTGGGAGTAGATCATAAACAAAAGTTTGTCCTTTCTCAATTTAAGTTTTCAGTTGTACAACCAAGTTCCTTATTCATACCATGTAAATTAAAGTATACAGAGCAAGTGATCTTCTTTTGCACTGCATGTATGCTTCTGTTCTTCATCCGTAATCCAGTGGTGTGGTGAACCTACCCACTACAGCACAATGTCATATTCTGCAATGTCTTAACTATGAACAATGTCATATCATTCTACTACTCCCTCCGTCCGAAAATACTTGTCATTGAAATGGATGTATCTAGATGTATTTTAGTTCTAGACATCCATTTTGATGACAAGTAATTCCGGACGGAGGGAGTATTATTTAAACCGCCTCTTTATTTGCCAATCTGAAATGGGATAAATTGACAGCACACTAACCATTGATACTTATAAGTTCTTGATCTGTAATCCAGTGGTGTCGTGAAGCTGCCAACTCCTTCACAATGTCATTTCCTGCCATGTCTTGACCTGAACAATACCATGTTGTGTTAATGCAATTTTAAACTATGTCACTTTATTCATCAGTAAGAAATGTGATGAATTGTCAGCACTGATACTTTTATGTGCAAAACATGTCATCTGTCTGCTTGTTTATCTTTCAGAGTGAGGAAGGTTTAAGTGTTGAACAAGCGCAGTCTCATCATCTTGCTCAGCTGCTTGCGCTGCAGCTCCCCAGCAGGGCTAACCTTTCTTGAACTCTATTGAAGTGCTGTCGGTTTTGTATATTATTTTGTCGGCGTGTTTATTTGCACTGGTGGCGATCTTTGATGCCCAGTGTATGTAATCTGCTGTCTGCTTGTGCTTTATTATCATAGTGGCGAACTTTGATGCCTAGTGGATGTAATATGCTGTAATTTCTTTATTGTATAGTCTAGGTTTTTTCTTATTCACGATGCTACAGTTATTTTACTGTCTTCGCAGTAAACCGGCCAAACCGTAAAATTACGGTACATAATCGGGCCGTTATGCAATCACGATGTAGGTTGGGCCTGAAACATGTCGAACAGCTAATGGGCCGGCAGCAGCCCGAAATGAACCCCGACCCATGATTGTGCGAATCAAATCATGGGCTTTTAACAGGCCAAAATTGTCTCGGTCCTTGTTTGTCCCAATCAGATATCGGCTGCGAGCAGGCCGGATGCAAACCGGGCCATAGTTAGGCCCAACTATATGACGGGCATTTAACATGCCAAAATTAATATAGGGCCAAAATGTTAAACGGGTCCTTAAGAGGCCAAAACTAATGTCAGGCCGAATTACTAAGTGGGCCTCTAGCAAGTGGGCCCAAAAGCATAGTGTCCAGTTGACAGGCCAAATCTAATATGGGCCATAATTGAGCCCATAGCCTCTTAAAGGGCCGTACCTGATCTAGGCCGTAATTTGGCCCAGAACATGGTAGGCTTTTAATGGGCCGGATCTCATATGGGCCACTATTAGGCCCGGAACGTGGCAGGCCATTAATGGACCGGATAAAATATGGGCCGACATTTGGCCCAAAACATGGCAGTCAGTTAATGGGCCGGCCTACTAGGGCCCTCAAATTCTTGTGGGCCTACAACTGGGCCGGCCCGTTAATGTCGGCGAAATCTCGTGGGCCTTTAGCCGGGCCGGCCCATTATGATCCACAAGAATCTTGTGGGCCTTTACCTGGGCCGGCCCATTATGGCAAACAAAAACCTTGTGGGCCTTTACCTGGGCTGGCCCATTATGGCCCGCGAAATCTTGTGGGCCGTTAGCTAGGCCAGCCCATTATGGTCCGCAAAATCTCGTGGGCCTTTAGCTGGGCCGGCCCATTATGGTCCGCAAAATCTTGTGGGCCTTTAGTTGGGCCAGCCCATTTAAACTTGATGGGCTGGTCCACGTGTCAATATATCATAGGCGCGTCTCGCCAATTGGATGAGTGACACCTGTGCCAACGCAAACCTGACACGTGTCTCCTCCAGCCAATGATGATTTTACACGTGGAAAATCCCCATTGGTCGGGGCTGTTAACAGGTTATCGGATCCAAAACCCGACCTGATAGCTTAACGGCGTTCCGTTACGGTGGATGCCACGTGTCGGTCACCCTTGATGAAAGCACTTCTGTGACGCGTGATTTATCGTCATGGAAGTGGACACTTCCGTGATGATAATTTTGGTAATGTCATGGAACACTTCTACGACAGCACAGGTATGACTATCTTGATTCTGTCATAAATTTTTCATGGATGTACATGCATGACAAAAAACGCGACCTATTGTGACAAACACGTATCATCACGGAAGTGTATTTTTTTGTAGTGGGTGCTGCATCAAACTTGGTTAGCAAACCCAGTGGTAGTGCACAAGGCAAACAGGAAATGGAGGCTTTGCATTGATTTCACTGACTTGAACAAAGCATGTCCAAAAGATCCTTTCCCCCTGCCGTGCATTAATCAAATTGTTGATTCCACTTTCGGGTGTGATTTTCTTTCCTTCTTGGATGCATACTCCAGGTACCATCAGATATTCATGGCCAAGGAAGATGAAGAGAAAATCGCATGCATATCTCCATGTGGCATGTACTGCTTTGTGCATATGCCTTTGGGGTTAAAGAGCATCGGATCCACCTTTGCAAGGGCAATACAAATTGGTTTCGAACCCCAGCTACACAGAAACGTGGAAGCTTATATGGATGATATAATGGTCAAGACCAGGGATAGATCAACACTCATTCAAGACTTGGAAGAGACCTTTGCAAACTTGCGCAAGATCAATTTGAAGCAAAACCCTGAGAAATGTGTGTTTGGTATCCCATCCAGCAAGCTCCTTAGTTTCTTTGTGTCCCAACGGGAATAGAGGCTAATCCTGACAAGATCAAAGCAACCAGGCAAATACAAGCGCCCAAGACTATCAAGGATGTAAGGCGTTTGGTTAGATGCATTGCCGCACTGAGTAGGTTCATCTCCAAGTCTGTCGAGCGCGCCTTGCCTTTTTTCAAAATCTTGAAAAAGGCTGGCCCGATGAAGTGGACCCCGGAAGCAGAAGTAGCACTTCAAGACCTGAAAACTTACCTTTGCTCCGCTCCCACCTTAGTCGCGCCTAAAATCGCAAGAGCCGTTGTTGCTATACTTAGCTACAACGAATCAAGTGGTTAGTGCAGCGTAGCAACTGAACCCTTCGGAGATGGAGCCGAAGCACCCGCTGCGGGACTTAACACAAACAAGAGGGAGGCAGGGCAAGCCAGCGAATGCAATCCCAAGACCGCGGCAAGGAAGAAAGTGGTGTAGTGGCCAGTGTAATTTGTCAGCTCCTTGTTACAAGGGTCCAGGTCGAGGTACTCTGGAGTACAAAAGCTGATATTTGGCCTTATCATGGCCTCGAGGAAGCTGCGCCACAACTTCCAAGACCACGAGATCATAGTTGTCACCCATTTTCCACTACAGCGCGTATTGAGGAACCTTGAAGCCACTGGCAGAGTAGTCGAGTGGGCACTAGAGCTGTCAAGCTTTGGCTTAAAATATGAGAGCACCTCAACTATTTAGAGCATGGCACTGCGGAGTTCATTGCAGAATGGACACCCACTACAGACGAAGAAATACCAGAGACAGTTCTCCCCGGCAAAGAGGCGC
Source organism: Triticum aestivum (assembly GCF_018294505.1). NCBI lineage: Eukaryota > Viridiplantae > Streptophyta > Magnoliopsida > Poales > Poaceae > Triticum > Triticum aestivum. Next base: position 314,701,769 of record NC_057804.1, on the reverse strand, counting down.
CTCAAGAGTGGATCATGTATTTTGGTGCTGCTTTCTCGTTGTAGGTCGCCGGAGCTGACGTGCTTCTTGTCGCACCCACTGGAGAGCATCTCAAGTATGTGGTTCAAATGCACTTTCCCCGGGAGAAGGCCACCAACAACACTACTGACTATGAGGGGCTCCTTGCTAGACTCAGAATTGCAGTGGAGTTGGGAATCAAGAAATTGATTATCCATGGAGACTCTCAACTCGTGGTGAAGCAAGTCAACAAAGATTATCAGAGTCTGTAGATGGAGGCATATGTGGAGGAGGTGAGAAAGTTGGAAGAGCACTTTGATGGATTACAAGCAAAGCACGTGCCACGTGCGGCAAATAGCATCACTGATCATTTGTCAAAATGCGCCGCACAAAAGCTCCCTATGCAACCAGGGACTTTTGTCCTCCATCTAAGTCAGTCATTAGTGTCCCCTTCAATGATGACCAGAAAAAGGAGAAAGTTGAACTCCGACAAGCATTTCCTTGCAGGACTTCCCGAAACTACTGGTAGAGAGGCTGCCAGGAACAACCTCACTTCGGTTGGTGAGCAGCACCCTCCTACAGAACCACAGGTTCTTGTGATCGAGGTGAGTGCTCCCATGAACGAGGAGGTGCCTTTAGCCCTTGTTGTTGAGCCACAGGCTCCAACTTGGGTGCATCACATAGTCCATTTCCTTTAAATAGGAGAGCTTCTCGCAGGGCAATAAGAAGCTAAAAAAGTAGCCCGACGGTCCAATATGTACCAGTTTGTCGATGACACACTATACAGAAAAAGGCCAAACAATGTGAAATTGAAGTGCATTTGCTGAGAAGATGGGCTGAAGCTGTTGGCAGAGATACACAGGGGTGTGTGTGGCTCTCACATTGGATCAAGAGCCCTAGTCGGAAAAGCCTTCTGGCAGGGTTTCTATTGGCCCTCTAGGATGCAACTGAACTAGTCACCAAGTGTGAAGTCTACCAGTTCCATTCCAAAAACATTCATCAACTAGCTCAAGCTCTCCAGACGATCCATTTGTCTTGGCCATTCTTAGTCTGGGGCCTCGATATTTTGGGCTCCGTACCCCATGCTGCTGGGGGCTTTGAATTCTTGTGCGTAGTAAGCGGCAAGTTTACAAAGGGGCCTGAGGTGGAGCCAGTGAGAAAGGTGACCGCACAATCAGTTGTCAACTTCTTCAAGGGATTGGTGTGCCGCTTTGGAGTACCCAACAGAGTGATTACCAATAATGGCACCCAGTTCACGAGTCGCACCTTTATGCAGTATATCCAAAGCCTTGGAAGCAAGGTCTCCTTTGCCTCTGTTGCTCATCCACAAAGCAATGGGCAAGCCGAGAGGATGAATCATGAAGTTCTACGTCCGCTAAAAGCAAGACTTTTGATAAGTTGCAAAAATGTGGCAAGCGCTGAATTTATGAACTTTGGGTGGTTCTTTAGTCCCTCCGGACGACACCAAATCGATCTACCGGCCAAACTCCCTTCTCCCTAATGTATGGGGCAGAAGCAATGCTCCCCACGGAACTCATATATGGGTCACCTAGAGTACTTGCCTACGACGAAGTTGAGCAAGAGCAGCTACGGCATGACGATGCCAAGCTTCTTGAAGAAGACTGTCTTCAGGCCGCTATATGTGATGCACCCTACCAGCAAGCTCTACGCCGCTATCATAGCCGCAGGGTTCATGCCCAGAGCCTTGAGGAAGGCGACCTTGTCCCTGGGCGCGTTCAGTCTGCCAAGGGTACCAACAAGTTGACGCCGAAGTGGGAAGGCCCTTACCGGGTACTACAAGTCAGCAGACCTGGTGCAGTCCGTCTGGAGACCGAAGATGGCATCAAAATGCAAAATTCATGGAATATTGAGCATCTTCCTAAATTCTGCCCGTAAGGCGTGGCTGCCGGGCTCAGCCGCCGGCAACCACCTTTTTGTACAAGCCTTGCCACTGAGCATGTAACACTTTCTACAAATCCAGGCGCAGACCCTGTGCAAAGATAGTAAAATGAGCCGCTGGCACCTAAGGCTTGCATGCATGTTTTCTAAAGTATGATTTTGCTATGGTAACCAATCCATTTAAGGAGGATCGCAAATGCTCTTTTCTCCCATGTATTGTCAACAGGGCCCCTGCGCCGGATAAAGTCCCCAAAGGGAAGAAGTGAGAGCCGCCTAGCAAATCAGTCCCTGACAGCTCCCTCTTGTTGAAGCGATAAGAAGCACAGCAAACACAGATAAGTTTTCCTCCCTATCCACAGGTACATTCCTGTATGAAAAGCTTTTCGTAGGAAAACCTTGTCGCCCTCAACATCTGTGCTCCCATCCTTTGATTCGAAGGTTTAATTCAGTTAGGATTGTTGCAGTTGCATTTGGAGGGGGGTTGGCAAGGGGCTGGTTTCCTTCCATGCTCCTAACCCGTTTGGCTAGGTCCAGCGGCAGCAATGGAAGCGACCAGCAAGGTGCCTCACCGGGGAACCTTGTTTACTTGGAAGTATTGAGGGGCCATCCCTCGGCATGGACATGATACATGCACAAGTACCCGGTAGGCATTCCTTTTTTCATTAATACGCGGATAAGCAAGTATAAACATACATGATACAAACATGGATGGAAGATTACATGATTCAAGGTAAAGTTTGGCATATGCCTACATCTTTTATTTTTAAAAAAAAGATAAGTACCCCATAATGCCTTTCTTGTCCCTCTCCTCCTAGGATTTGCATCAAGGAGGAAAGAGGGCAAAAGGAGTGGCTGGGCAGAAGCCCAGCCCGACCCTGTCGGGGCCCGCGAGACGCAGCCTAAAGAGATCGGGAGGGTGAGGATGAAGCCAAAGGGCGAGAGGAGCGGCTAGGCGATGCCCTGGTCACCACTGTCAGTACCAGAGGAACGCGGTAGGAGGGACACTGGCAGGGAAGACGAAGATGGAGTCCACAAGGAAGCCTGTCGAGGTCCAGCTGGAGGAGGAGAAGGCATCCACACCCAATGCCCCAGCAAATCGCTCTGCCGGGGAGAAGACCGGGTGCAGATGATGGTTCCACCGGCACCTAGCTGACGGTGATGATCCGTCCAGCGTTCGGTTAGAGTCTGTGTCGTCACCTTCACGCTTGGTGACTGGGAGCTCGTTGTCGTTGTCCTCCCCACCGGTGTCCTCCTCGTCGCTATCGCTTGAGGAGGAACTTTTGTCATCAGTCAAGCTCTCCGCGCAGTACCCTAAGCAAGCACCCGAGCGTCAGAAGACCTTGATGGAGAGCAGATCAACCTCCATTAACTTAAAATGAAGGGTGTGCCCCTCCGCCAAGCTATGGGCACGAGCAAAGGTTTTCCAGCCATGCCGGAGAGGCATGACATGAGGTGCGGGGAACTCCACGTCCACCCGCATGTTGCCATTACAGCAATCCTACATGTGTAACTTCAACCCGTGCGACTGTTCATCCTCCATTACCCTTGCAAAAGGAGTAGGAAGACGAAGACGGCTACGTGGGGGCTCGTGCAGCCTAGCAAGGAACTCCAACACCGTATCTCCGACATGGCCCTCCAATAGAGTTGAAGCGACTGGAGGGGGAGTAGCCGAGCCACCGCCGCGTCCTCCTCGGCCCCGAGCATCACGTCAGCCGTGAACACGTCATGCGGCTCCGCCTAGTGCACTGGATCCTGCCCCTGCGTCCCCAGCAGGGGCAGGGATACGGTGCCGAGGAAGCCCTTGTCACCGCTGCTAGAGCTCGACCGCACCCTCTTCCCCTCACCATGGTGTAAGAAGGATACAAGAAGAAGGAGGAGAGGATGTGTGGGTGAGCCCCTCCCATCACCTCCCGTGCCTCCTTTTGTAGCGGAGCATGGCCGGGGGCCGACTCCTCACCACCCAGGGGGCAGCCGCCCTGCTTCACCTATCTGGTTTGCCTGCATCACTGACAGCATCTAGATTCACCAACCTCCCTCCTCTGCCAATCGATGGCACCTTGCCTTCTGCTATGGCAGTCGTTCCCGCACCCTATGCATCCATTACCTACCCTGTGGAATGCATGCAGCTTACGTGGCGGAAACCGCGGCCATGGAGGGGAGAGTAAAATGCCAGTTACCTCCTCCTCCTCCGGGGTCGTGCGCGGGCACTTCAATTAACTTCCCATGAATGTGGGCATCCCCTAGCCCTTTACGTGGGTAAACCCACAATGTTTGACATCACACGACTCACGGGGAAACCGGGGATTGATTCAATTCCTAGTTAATGAAGAAGCAAAAAAAGATATCAAGGAAAACATGGATCCCGCTGCAGCAAGGTCGAGGTGCCCGCCTATGTATTTGCTGGGGCCTACCCCAACGATGCCCGACAACACGTATGGACTAGGCCCGAGGGCTCCTGTCGGTGCAACAGATATCTGCGTTTTTTTATCGGACTCATACATAGGCGTGCTGACGATCATACATCCAGCCCCAACGTGTAACACAAGGCTGAGCCAGAGAAGCCGTTGTTCGTGAGATCAAGGAGTGCATCAAGAAGACCAAGATTCCAAGGGAAGTGTCCTTTGCTGGTCAGACGAGGCTGGGAAGGTCGATGCAATAGATAAGAACAGGATCAAACCACGCCAGACGCGTCTCCGGGATGGCTGGAGACCGAAGCGTGCACCCCTCCAAGAAGGCCCGGCAAGCCCTGCCCCCGGCAGGCATAGGCCAGTTACCACCGCTCCATCGCACCACAACGCCAGTCACTTATCGATGCGGTGTCGAGCCCCCCAGGCGACTAAGTGTCTCTAACTAATCACGTGGCGGTTTGCTAGAAGACAGATCACACCCGTTTGACACCCGTCTAGGGGCGTGTCAAGATGATAAGCAGAAGTTGGCTAAGCGGCGATATAAGCTTGCTGGGGCTGCATCCCCGCATGCCACCTAAGGTAGCATTTATGCCATTTGTCCTAAGTGCTAGAGTTATGTATCATAGCACTGGTTGCTATCTAATCACACGATAATGTTTGTTTTGCCATTGTGGTTAACACTTGAGCTATAAAAGGAGGTCCAAGGCAACCTAGAGAAGGATTTGAATCTTCTCACACTTTATGGTTTGAGCGTTGCGTGGCGTTTTGTTTCTCTATCCAATCCATCAAAGCAGGAGTAGGGTTTTACACTTCTCAGTAGCTCGAACCTAGGTAAAAACCACCAGCCTCATCATCGTGCTGCTTCATGGCATCCGCTCTTTGTGCAACATGATCTCCGCCTGCCAAACCACAAGGGGCTCGTGGTCCCATAAGTGATTGTGTCCACCCACGACAAAGAGTGTCTCGCTTTTGCTAGTTGGTTTTTCCTTGAGTTCTTGCTACTATTTTTGTTTGATTTGTGCTACTTTGTTCTTTATGTGTGTGAGATACTACGTTGGTTATGTGTGATTGATCATACTATGCTTCATGTGATGCTTTATGCTTATCTCTATCATTATTTGTGTATGATCATTCACTTATGTTTGGTGATGCATGCTTACTATTCCATTCATATAATTTTTCACGCTCCGCCAAGTTGTATGTGACATGGAAGAGTGACCCATGATCCTAATCGATTGTGCATTTGCATTCAAACGCAAATTTTTAATAATGCACAAATTTAGGGGAGCTCTTGTTTATCACATACTTCTGAAAGCAATGATGTATTTTATTCATTTAATCATTTGTCAAAGCTTTGATCTCTATGTTGTCATCAATTACCAAAAAGGGGGAGATTGAAAGTGCAACTATTCCCCCGGTGGTTTTGGTAATTCATAACAACATATACCTCATTGAACAATTGTCTATTGAAGATAAATATTTCAGGATGTTTAATGATTGGCATGGCAAGGACTAGAGATGTGGACCCCTCAAAATGCTAAGGAGAAAGATTGGCAAAAGCTCAAGACTCTACGTTTTGTTTAAGTGATCCAAAATCACATTGAGTCCATAGGAAGCCAATACTATTAAAAGGGGATGAGGTGTTTCTTAATGATCTATTTGCTCAAAGTGCTTAGTGATATTGCTCCAAAACCCTCGGCCACTTTCTTCATCCAAATATGTCCAAACCCTAATTCCAACTCGGCCACAATGATATTTCCTACCTGGAGCCACCGAGTTCATTTGGACTTAGCCACTACTAAAACCCTAACAATTCATATCCATCGATATGGATCTCAGTCCCATCAAGATGGGCTTGCCAACTCTCTATTGCTTGTTGCAATTATTTCGGTCCCACCAAGAATTGCAATCGGTCGCACTAAGATGGCTTGACCAATTTTCTGTTGCCTTACTGCTTCACTTCAGTCCCACCAAGATGATGCAACCGGTGCCACCGAGACGAGGTTTCCCCTAGGCCCTTGCACATAGGTCCCTCCGAGTTCTTCCCGTCAGTCCCATCGAGATTCCTAACCTTCACATTTTTACACAGATCGGTGCCACCGAGTTTTCTGATTGGTGCCACTGAGATGGGTCAAAAGTTGGTAACAGTTGGATTTTGTGTGGAAGCTATATATACCCATCCACCCCTTCTTCCTCAAAGAGGAGAGCCATCAGAACGTGTCTACACTTCCACCATTCATTTTCTGAGATAGAACCACCTATTCATGTGTTGAGATCAAGAGATTCCATTCCTACCATTTGAACCTTGATTTCTAGCCTTCCCCAAGTTGCTTTCCACTCAAATCCTTCTTCCACCATAGCCAAATATATGACAAGGAGTTGAGTGTTGGGGAGACTATCATTTGAAGCACAAGAGCAAACAGTTCATTATCAACACACAGTCTATTACCTTTTGTAGAGTGGTGTCTCCTAGATTGGTTAGGTGTCGCTTGGGAGCCTTCGACATGATGTGGAGTTGAACCAAGAAATTTTTAAGGGCAAGGACATCGCCTACTCCGTGAAGAGCTACCCAAGTGAGCAAATCCTTTGAGGGTGACGGCCATGGTGGGATAGACAAAGTTGCTTCTTCATGAACCCTTCATGGGTGGAGCCCTCCGTGGACTCACGCGTCGTTACCCTTCGTGGGTTGAACTCTACATCAACATGGACATATGATAGCACCACCTATTAGAACCACACCAAAAATCTCCATGTCCCCATTGCATTTGCCTTTTCCAAAACCTTCCCTTTACTTACATGTGCAATGTTTTACATTCTACTGTTGTACTCTTAGACTTGCATGTGTAGGGTTTTACTTGACTTGTCATAATTGCTCAAATTTGCCCACAACTAAAAGTGGTAAAAGGATAGATTTTTATTTGGTCAAGTAGTCTAATCCCCCCTCTAGACATATTGTGGATCCTACAGCAAGGCGGGCAGCGAGGCGGACACGCCCGAGTGGGTCGACGATGGTGCCACATCCGAGTGGGCAGGCGAGACCGGCGAGGGCACCGCGCCCGAGGGGGCAGCGAGATCGTCATGCCCGAGTGGACTGGCGAGTGGGCCGACGAGACCGCCGTGCCTGAGGGGGCGGCAAAGCGGCTGAACCTAAGGGAGTCGCGCCTGAGGAGGATGATGAAGCGGCTGCACCCAAGGGGGGCGCGGCCGTAGCAGTGGCCCACGTCCAGCTAGGACGCTAGGACTGGAGCGCGTCAGGAGGGGGCGGCGAAGATGTCGCTGCTGGGGGTACCTGGTGAAAGGGAAAAATTGTCTCGTCACTGTAAACATGTCATGAAGTGAACACGCGGTGGGAGACGGGATCGTAGCAATAGTAACCTTTGGTGTTGGGTGGGTAACCAAGGAAGATGCAAGCAAGGGAATGTGGTGCGAGCTTGTGAGGGGTGGTGGAGGCGATGCTTGGGTAACAAAGGCACCCGAAGACACGAAGGTCATCATACGAGGGACAAGTGCCAAAAAGGAGCTGGTGAGGTGCATAGTTCCAGTGAACATGACATGGACGTATGTTAATGAGAAGAGATGGGGTGGAAAGCGCATCGGGTGAACAACAAGGTGGCACGTTAGCATGAAAGAGAAGGGTGCAGACGCAGTCATTGAGAGTGTGGAACACGTATTTAGCTCGGCCATTCTGCTGATATGTGTATGGGCATGTGAGGCGAAAGATGGTGCCATGTGATGCGAGAAGTGTACGAACGGCGAGATTGTCAAATTCTTTTCCGTTATCGGTTTGGAGTGCATGGATGGGAGACCAAACTGTGTGGAGACGTAGGCATAGAATGTCATAAGAGTCGCGAGCACATCAGACTTGCAACGTAAAGGAAACATCCACACATGATGTGAAAAATTGTCTAGGATCACAAGGTAATAAAGATAGCCAGAATTACTCGTGACAGATATGTCCATACATCGCTATGAAGTAATTGAAATGGAAAAGAAGATACGGTGGTGGATGCACTAAAGGGAAGACGAACATGCTTTCGGATATGGCAAGCATGACAGGTGTGATGTGAAGGAGAAACTCTGAAGAATATGATGAAGTGTGGCTGAATTGGGACAACCCAAACGAGCATGCCAAAGGTCGACACTGGTGGTGAGGGCGACTGGGGCGACAGTGGCAGTGGAGGAGGGGGGCACTGGGTAGAGCTCATCTGGGTATGAGCGTCCTTAACAGAGAAGCTAATTTCATCAAATTCAACAGTGACAAGATCTTCACGAGTAAAAGAACGACCAGAAACAAGATTCTTGATTAGTGCATGTGAGACAAGAATGTTAGACATAGATAACGGCATGGATGCAGAGGGAAAAGAACTATGACCAGTGTGTGATAGGTAGAGAAGAGCCATTGCCGACTGTGATGCGAGTGAAGGTGTTAAACTGATAGGAAGATATGAGGTTACCGAGATGTGATGACATGTGGGCGGTAGCGCCTATGTCCATGTACGAATTACCACCACCGGTGGAGGTACTTGGTGAAGGAGCCGGGTGCAGCGCCTCATGAGGAGCAGGATCCCATGACGTGGGGGTCGGCGACATCGTAGGCCCCTGTAGAGCTGGGGTGGCGGCGGCAGCAGGTAGCCGTTGTTGGGAGGCTATAGCAGCGCTGCCATGAGCGCCTGATGGCCGGTCGGGCATGGACCGAGGAGGCTCATCGCGGGGCCGCAAGGAACCAATATGTTCCATGGCGCGGGCGGCATGGCGAGGCCGCCATAGGGTGCGGGTAGGAGCGGGTAGCCACCGACCGTTCGAGGCACCGGGAGCATGGGGTAGCCGCTGCCGGCCGGCGGGAGGGGCGCCATGAAGTGCACCTGGGGTCTGGCGAACGGGTTGGGGGAGCCGGAGAGAGAGGAGTGGAGGGAGTCCATAGGAAAAGAGGGCGGCAGCTGCTAAGATGGATGAGGGTTAGGGTTTTTGTGGGAGAGGAGAAGGAAGGGAGAGAGGCAGCAGCGGTCGACAGGGATGGCGGCTGTAGTGGGGAAAGGAAGGAATGGCAGTGGTAGGTTGCAGCGGCGGTGGCGGCTGTAGGCAGCAACGATGGTGGCAAGGTGCAGCGCCCAAGTGGTGAGATGAAGGGGCGATGGCAGCAGATTGCGACGGCTGGAGGTAGCGGTGGCGGCAAGGTGCGGCGACGGCGTGGGGAGAGGAAGGGGCGGCAGCAGCTGGAGGCGGAGGCGGCATAGAGTGGAAGCTAGGTCGCAGGAGATAAAACAAAAAACTGATACCATATTGTTAGGAAAGATGAGATTGCATGCGACACAATTCATTGATCACGTGCAAGTGCACATATATAGATACAAGCGTGCACAATCTCGACTTGTCTTCCAAGCTATACACTATATGGATCAGTGTGGACACGGTCCGGGCCAGTCCGGTCCCTGACCGAGCCGCGCTTTGGACCGACTGTGACCGGTCCGGACCGGACCAGACCGAAGTGCCCAACAAGCCTGTTTTCCTGAATCGGACCGACAAGGAGAAAGCTCGGCCAGGACCTATATGAGATGTTGTCATGTAGAACATCTTTTAAAGAATGCACCTATATGATTTTGATTGTTAAACTTCGCAATCTATGAGAGTAGGGTGCTCTCTACTAAACTCATGAAAGGTCTCAGAGTATGATGCATAAGCCCCACCCGCGGGGAAGACCCACAGTAGCCAAGTATCGGTCAAGGCTTTGTGTGAAGCTAGATTTGCAGAAAACTTGCAGTTCAAGGCCTAGTCCACTGTTCAAGTTACTTACTAGTGTAGCATAGAGTTCTAGGTGGAAGTTCAACTTAACAGTCTCCACTGCAGTACCGGTATATTAAACAGTGTTTTGGAACTAAAGGAAAATTCTATGTGCCTCTAGGATCTGGTGGGGGAGTGCTAGAGTTTATTCTATTTCTGGGCCAGCCCAATAGCAATTTCATAAATTCCTAATAAATCATATAGGCCCACTCAGCCCATTTGTGCAAGGCAAGAGGTGGAACCAAAGTTTAGTCCCACATTGCTAGTTTAGTGGGAGTTGGACCTCCTTATAAGGGAGGGTGTTTCCCCACATGTATGAGCATGAGAACAAGAGGGACATCTACGCGCGCTCCTCCTCCACTGGCCGCCATGCGACGCCTCGTCATGACACGCCGTGGGTTGCGGGAATGAGCCGAGCCGATGTCTAAATTTTTGCCGCGCACGAAGGGTATACGAACGGTAACACGGGAGCTGAAATGTTTTTGCTATAGTGGAGATTGAATCTGAACGGCGCACCTCTTCGCCTGCTGCCTGTTCGCTTTGTCTCCCTCTGTTGCTTCACCTCCCATCGCAGCCTATTCGCCTCTTTCTCCTGTGCCTACATAAGAGAGGTCGCTCCTCTCCAGAGAGACACATTAGAAAGACCACCTCCTTCTCGCCACCAAGTTCCTGTACACTGCGTTGCTGCTACATTCTCCCCCATCCCGGCTTGCGGTGTGCACCAAAGGTCGGCACAGTAGGCCTTCGAAACTGCACCTCTTTGAGTCCTATACGGGAGAAGGGTGATAAGGTTTCCGGGGAGCGCTCTGCGCGACTACTCACCAGTTCATCACGGACATCGACGACCACTTCCCCAATGATGACTTCTTCCCTGACATCGACAACCTCTTCGATGACATGGCTGGCGAGGATGTCGACCCCAAGTCTAGTGCTCATGTTGCTGCTGCTATCCTGTACGTGTTCTTCCTCTTCCTGTCAGAGGCCCTGCCACAGTTCCTTGTTCTAGTGTTTGCCCTAGATATGTTTGGTTACAGTTCATATATGCAGATGTTATTTACCTTCTCTTTGTCAGATCGCATGACTTGTTTTATCTCTGCTATATTAATCATGCTTTTTCTAGTATTTCTATTAATAAAATCATTCGATAAATTGCTCATATTTCCAACAATCCAAAAACCTTATTATAGGCAATTTACCCCGAGTGGTTTTGCTGCATCCATGAGGCCTCCTATGTTTGAGGGTATCCACTATAAGAGGTGGCACGTGAGAGCAGTCTTATGATTTTAGACCATGAGCTGCTATGACGCTACTCTAGGCAAACCTAAAGGAGTTCTTGATCCTCAAGAGGAACAAGCTTTTCAGAAAATGGATACCCTATTTAAGGTTGCTCTCTTGAGTGTTCTTGGTGAGAACATAGTTGATGCTTATGCGTCAATTGATAATGAAAAAGATATGTGGGACACACTCGAGGCAAGTTTGGGGTCTCGGATGCTGGCACTGAGATGTACATCATGGAGCAATTCTATGATTATAGGATGACTGAAGAGCACTCCGTGGTTGAGCAAGCTCATGAGATACAGTCATTTGCACTACAAAAAAAAGACACATCCGTGACATTTTGGGCCGAACGAATTTTTTTCTGTCATACATATGACACTTCTATGATGATAATTGTGACAAAACCCGGTATCATCATAGATGTGGTGGGCTCCTACTTCTATGACAAAAAATCATGACAGAAAATGGGCTTTTCGTCCTGGGCGGGCTGGAGACGCAGCCGCATGACATTCTTTGAGCCGTCCATGACGGAAAAAACCATGGTAGAAGCGAGGGGGAGGAAAATTTCGGGGAGTTGTCGGTTACAGTGGGAGGTCGGGGGCGGAGTGATGCGCGTTTCTCTCGTACAGGTACGTGCGTGTGTGCGAGGCGTTGGCTCTAACTGAACCCGAGTGATTCCACTGCAGGCTACGCGTTACTGAACCCGAGCGATCGATCGATGGCTGTTAACTGAACCCAATGGAGTGATTCCTTCGCTACTGCTGCTAACTGAAGCTGATCGATTGGATGAACAGTGAGCATTGCGAGGGGTTTGGATGAACAGTGAGCGGTGGCATTGCATCTGGATGAACAGGAACCCGTGGTGTGGAGGGCTGGATGAACAGTAGACGGTGGAGGGGTAGCCATGGAGGGGTGGTTGAACAGGACCTGGTGGTGTGGAGGGCTGGATGAACAGTAGACGGTGGGGGGGTTCCCGTGGAGGGGTGGTTGAACAGTAGCCGGTGGAGTAGCGTGTGGTGGAGGCTAGATGAACAGGAGCCCGTGGAGGCTGGAGGAGGTCGACGGTAGCCCGTGGAGGCTGGAGGGGGTCGACGGTGGAGATGAACAGTATCCCGTGGAGTCCCGTTTTGCGGTACGCCACACCCCTCCCGATGAACAGGACCCCCGTTTCGACCGTAGGAGGTCCGTTTCGTCCGTTTTGCGGTATGCCACACCCCTCCCGACCAACAGGACCCCCGTTTCGACCGTAGAAGGTCCGTTTCATTCGTTTTGCGGTACGCCACACCCCTCCCGATCAACAGGATCCCCGTTACGACCGTAGGAGGTCCGTTTCATCCGTTTTGCGGTACGCCAGGCCCCTCCCGATCAACAGGACCCCGTTTCGAACATGGTCGGTCGAACACAAGGCCGTTTCCTCCGTTGTGCGGTACGCCAGGCCTCGTTTCCATCGTCTGTTCCGTCCAAGCCCTCCCGATGAACACGACCACGCATTCCGTTCCGACCCAGCCGGTTGGCTCCTCATGAACACGACGACGACGCTGTTTCTCTGTTCCGACCCAGCCATGTACGTATGCGCGATAGGCGTTAGAGACCCTGCCTGTATGTACGTATGTGGTCGTATTTTCTTTCTTGCACCCTCGCCGATGTACGTACGTGTACATGCTACGTGCGCGCCTCTACGACGACACGTGCGCGCCTCTACATCCACCAGTATATATGTACGTACACATTCGCGACCAGAATGACAACACTACGTACGCTTCGACCAGGTGGGTCCCGACTGTGAGGCACTTCCTTGCGTGCGAAGATGTAGCTGGTGGGTCCCAGCAGTCGGGGGGCGAATCGTTTTTTTTTTTGATACACTTCCTTGCGTGCGAAGATGTAATTGGTGGGTCCCAGCAGACAGGGGGAAACGTTTTTTTGCTAAATACGGTGGCCCGTCCGGTGGGTCCCCGCTGTCAGGTGGAGGAATAATTATTTTGCGCGTAATAAGGAGGCACTTCCTTGCTGCGGTCGTGGACCCAGCTGTCAGCCTCTCCACATACAGTCCACGTCTGATGGAAGCCATTCCTTGACCATGTTGACCACGCCGCACCGAGAGCACTAGGGCAGTGGACGATGGCGAGGCCTAGGAAGGGGACGACGCGGAGATGGGGAAGACGCGGTAGTGGATGCCCACGTGTAGAGGAGTATGAGGGTTCACTCGTTCGGCTGCGGTGTGAGGCTGTCGTCGCCGCAGAATAACAGGGGGTGTGGGTGCATAGAGGGATGGCCTGGCCAGCGGTGGGAGTAGTAGGGGGCGGTGAGGCCTCCACGGCATCACAGCCGGCCACGGGCGACAGGAGCAGGCGGCACGACCAGCGCTGCTTTGGGCGGCTGGAGCAAGAAGACCAGAGGTTGAAGAAGCACTACGGCCGTTGGATGGACATCGTACGGTCACTGGAGCTAGAATCGTTCATATATTGACTAAAGTTGACAAAGGGCTCCATCCCAGTCAACTTAGTAGGCCCACAAGTCAGCCTCCCACCAAGGTTGGTCCCAGCTAGCAGGGGGTATTCATTTTTTGTGCGTAATAAGGAGGCACTTCCGGTGGGTCCGAGCTGACAGCGGGGGGGAACGTTTTTTCGCAAAATACGGTGGCCCATCCTGTGGGTCCCAGCAGTCAGGGGGAAATGTTTTTTTCGCGAAATACTGGTGACTCGTCTGGTGGGTCCCTGCTGTCAGGTGGAGGAATAACTATTTTCCGCGTAATAAGGAGGCACTTCCTTGCGGCTGCCGTGGACCTAGCTGTCAGCCTCTCCACGTACAGTACTCTTCCGATGGAAGTCGGTCGTTGACCATGTTGACCACGCCGCACCGAGAGCACCAGGGCGGTGGTCTGCACGACGGCGAGGCCTAGGAAGGGGACGACGCGGAGCCGGGGAAGACGCAACAGCGGTAGCCCGCACGGAGAGGAGTACGAGGGTTCACTGGTTCGGCTGCGGTGTGAGGCTGCCGTCGCCGCAGGGCCTGGCCAGTGGTGGGAATAGTAGGGGCGGTGAGGCCTCCGTGGCAGCACAGCCGTCCACGGGAGGAAGGAGCATGCGGCACGACCGGCGCTGCTTTGGGCTGCTGGACCAAGAACACCAGAGGTTGAAGAAGCACTATGGCCGTTGGATGGCCATCGTATGGTCACTGCAGCTAGAATCGTTCATATTGACTAAAGTTGACAAAGGCCCCCGTCCCAGTCAACTTAGTAGGCCGACAAGTCAGCCTCCCGCCATGGTGGGTCCCAGCTAGCAGGGGGAGTATTCATTTTTTTGTGCGTAATACGCTGGCCCGTCCGGTGGGTCCCAGCAGTCAGGGGGGAAACGTTTTTTTCGCGAAATAAGGTGGCCCGTCCGGTGGGTCCCTGCTATCGGGTGGAGTAATAATTATTTTGCGCGTAATAAGGAGGCACTTCCTTGCGGCCGCCTGGACCCAGCTGTCAGCCTCTCCACGTACAGTACTCTTCCGATGGAAGTCGGTCGTTGACCACGTTGACCACGTCGCGCCGAGAGCACCAGGGCGGTGGTCTGCACGATGGCGAGGCCTAGGAAGGGGACAATGCGGAGCTGGGGAAGACGCAGCAGTGGTAGCCCGCACGGAGAGGAGTACGAGGGTTCACTGGTTCGGCTGCGGTGTGAGGCTGTCGTCGCCGCAGAATAACAAGGGGTGTGGGTGAGTAGAGGGATGGCCTGGCCAACGGTGGGAGTAGTACGGGGCGGTGAGGCCTCCGCGGCATCACAGCCAGCCACGGGAGGCAGGAGCACGCGACACGACCGGCGCTGCTTTGGGCGGCTGGAGCAAGAAGACTAGAGGTTAAAGAAGCACTACAGCCGTTGGATGGACATCGTACGATCACTGCAGCTAGGATCCTTTATATTAACTAAGTTGACAAAGCCCTTGGTACGCGTCAACTTAGTAGGCCGACAGCTCGGATTTGGCAGAGAACATATAGCCCATTTGCGATTTGTAAGAATGTACAGCCCATTTTTCAATTCTAATGGAATTTACTACAGCCCATTTACGGGTTTGTTAAAAGTACAACCTAACTTCTAGGTAGGACAACGATTAATAATTTCAAACAATCGCTCAAAACAGAATTCAAAAAAAAATTCCCACATTTTGATGGGATCCGAAATATTTTTATCCGAAATTTCTAGTGAGGTTAAATATAATTTCAAGATAAAGTTGTATCACGTTAAAATCCAACGAAATATTGCGCGTGCAACAAGTAATGAAATTAAAATTTCCAAATTCCAAAAATAATATATTTTTCAAACTAATTACGTGTTTGGTGCATAGTAATTACCCAGTTATTATAATTACATCCCATTTATTATTTCTTAAAGTCCATTTTCTTGTTAAGCCTAATGCATACCTCCTAGGAAACTTTGCAGCCCAGCGGGGCGGATAACAAGTTGACCCGGATATTGTGTACAACTATCAGCCTAGTTGCATTGCTGATGTTGAAAAAAAGGCCTGTGTAGTATAGTACAACCTAACATGGTTACTCAACCCACATTCAGGGACGCCGGAAAGGCCCAAACAAGGCTTCTGTACAACTTTTTGAAGTAACTGAGCTCAATTAATAACTTAAGAAAAAAGTTAGATTACAGTGGAACCTAATTAAAAGCTGTCACGAGCAAATAAATAATTCAACAGGTCCCACTTGTGCGTGCGTGTGTGTGTGTGTGCATGTGTGTGTGTGTGTGTGTGTGTGTGAGAGAGAGAGAGAGAGAGAGACCCATCGGTCGATGCTCATAAATACATCTTTCGGCCATATGCATTGCTGATGCTCAGTAAAAACTTATATAGTTGACACAATCATATAGAACATCATAGCACACTGAACTTGCATACAAAAATTTCACACAGGCGGCACAATCAGGATGGAAGCAGTGGATCGCTACGGGAAGGGCTATGTTGAAACCAACGAAGTCGTACTTAACGGTTCATCGTCTTTATAAATGACGGGGAAATATCTTGAATGTTGTGCAAAGAAAACAGACAGACAACACAATAAGTTCTGTTAGCACATTAAGTTGACGTACAACCCTTTCTAAAAAAAGTTCAGGTACAAAATTAGAACAGGTCACAATCAAATGTACTGGCATATCAGTGCTTCAGACCCATAGCTCGGATTTAACTAGTACTATCTGACAAGATTCAGTTGTTACCTCATTAGAGCACATCCAGGCAGCCAGCCCTGCCTCTTCTCCCAAAGAAGCAGTGGCCTCCGCCGCGCGATGGAGTAGGCCCTATGCCATCCATCGTTCCGAACAACACGGGGAAAGTCTGACATTGACTCCTATAATGGACGTCGTCGACGGACCCTGGCACCAGCGGGGGCAGCAGGACTTCGGTTGATGGATTGACCACTTCTTCGACATGCACGAACACTCGATATAGGTACATCCCTAATGTGGTCCGCGGCAGCCTTGGTGGCGACGAATAGTACAACCCCAGTTCCTGCACCGGTATCTCAACACCAATCACCTTCAGTATGGTGGACGGCTTCTTCATCCATGCTATAACCGTCAGAGCCCAGTTGTCCGGAGGAACAAACATACTTACGAGCTCACCTCCAAGGTCGTTGATAAGCTCATTCATGGACTCGCTGTTCCAAGCACGTCGAGGCATGCCATGGAAGGTAAGCTTTGTTAAAAACTCAAGCTCAAAGGGCACCGAGCCCCATTCTGGGTGCCACCGATCAAAGCTCACCAGCGCGCCATTGCAGAACAAACGCCGGGAAGATTCGAACACACGACTACAGTCGAAAGTTGTTTGGAACCTGACGAAGAAATCACTCGGTGGTGGACAGACTTCGATGAGCAAGTCACTTATTTGGATGTCGTGCGCAATGCCAAGAGCTTTGACAAGGTCGTCCGGCGAGACGGGAGGCCGGTCGCCATTGATGGTTACCATCAGCACTTTGCCGGCAAACTGGTCGTCAAGCGCCGCCATGCCACTGTTGAGCAACAGCACGTAGCGACCGAAGGCAGGACGGACCTCAGGATCTCCGGCTCAGAGATCCGCGTTGACCGGCGACATGATAGTGCGCTTGAGTACAGGGAGTACAGGAGGGGGATTTGGGGGAACTGGGGTAGGAATCGAGATTCCAGAGGTAGGGGAGGGGCGGGAGACTGGGGATGAAAAGGTAGCATGAATTTCGAGCACGCGCCAATATGCTCTCGGCGCGCAAGCGCACGAAAACACCGGTGTCGCCCACATGTCGGCCTAAGAGTCCTTATTCTTTCTTTTTTGGAGAGCCCGACCTTTTTTTCAGGATCTTTTGAGAGCCCGGCCCGAGAGTCATAATTGACCTGTTTGGCATTGCGTTACTACTCGGCCCATATTCAACGACACCTCACTAGCCCAAACAAGTGTACATCATCGAAAAGACGGTGAGCTCAAATTATATAACTTGAAAAAGGGAGATATACTATGAACACTGGAGAATGGTGATGCCCTCATTTAGCCCACCAGTAGTTCGAGACAATAAACAGTTCGAAAAAACGATATATACAACATTCAAACACTGACTAGTGACTACTACTGACATAAATAGCAAGACATGATAGTTCATAAGAAGTCTTGCTACACCACCAAAACGTACCCATCTGCAGCGCTCAGACTCTCGTGATCTAGACGAGAATGACATTCTAAACAGAAGCAACTATTACATAGAAAGAGTGACATAGACGACGATAGCCAAATGACAAGGAATATGCATAACAAAAGAAAGAACTACCCATCCAGAACCAGCAGCAAAGACAACAAAGTCATTCGAAGAGATGATCCAACACCATCATAATTTTCAGCCCCGCTTCAGCGACCAGTGATCCGGAGACACCAGTACTCCACCCTTTCGATGCAACAGCCCAATTACCTATCAACCTGAAGGATTGAACCACATCACTGCTTGTCGTAATTGAGACATCCAAGGATCAAAGTTAATCCAGATGCCTTTGTTGTCGGTTTTCGGGTTCCGGCAGACCCTCTAGATTCGAACACTGGGGTGCGCGCGGAGATTCGGCCCTCCACCTACCAGCACCTCACCACCTCGCTAGGAACTAAGCAATCAAAGGGACAACACAAGAGACACAGGGTTTATACTGGTTCAGGCCACCATTGTGGTGTAATACCCTACTCCAGTGTGTGTGTGTGGTGGATTGCCTCTTGGGCTGATGATGAACAGTACAAGGAAGAACAGCCTCGCGAGGGTCTGCTCTTGGCTGGCGCGATGAACTGCTGGGGGAGTTCAGTCGCTCTCTCTTTGGATGCTTCTCTTGATGCCTCTACCCTAGGGGTGGCTAGTCCTATTTATAGGCAAAGGCCCTGGGCCTCTTCCCAAATATTGAGCGGGAAGGGCGCCAACAATTGGCCATTTTGAAGGGGAGCATCTAGTACACTTATCCTGACTAAAGTTGGTCCTCGCCTGCCAAAGGCTCTGGCGGTGACGCCGGCTTGGGCTCCACGATGACTTCTATCCTGCCGTTCTGCTGGTCTTGGTCTTGTTGCACCGAAATGGATGCCTTTGCTTGATGCTCTCGTCTGCGCTCGCTACCTTTGCACCAAAGAGGAAAGAAGGACACTATGCGGGCTGGCGCCCGCCCGGCGCCCTTGGTCGTCATGGCTTGCGTCATGGGCACCTCGCGAGGTACCCTGCCTTGATCTCTCCGCCTCCTCGCGAGCCAGCCTGACGAGGCCGCGCCTGAGGAAGCCTCCTATCGTCCACCCCGCGAGGCTTGGCCCCTCGCGAGGGTCTTGAGATCATGTTGATGAAGATGGGCCATGCTGGGCCGCCCCTTGAGCCACGCCGCAGGCTGCAAGCAGGCAAGTCTAGGGACCCCCATTCCCAGAACACCGACAGTAGCCCCCGGGCCCAAGGCGCGCCCGGACTTGGTTGAGAAGAGAGGCGAAGGGGCAAGCACGAAGCGCCGCGGGCCCTAACAGCTTGCGGCCTCGGGAACCGCGTGGCGGTTGATTGGACGTGGGCGGCTCCGCTCCCCCACGACGCCTCGGCGATTGTGCGAACCGCCAGGTCCCTGCATGCAAAGCGGGTCATGATTACCTATGGTCATGGAGGCAGGCGGTTGGCCTCCTCCGGCTTATAAGTAGGGGGCGGCGCCTGCCCTTCCGATCCATCCCCTCTTGCTTCTCCCCTTCCTTCATGGCTCCGCCGAAAAGGTTCTCGATCGCGGAGAAAGGTAAGGCCCGCCAGGCGGAACTTGACTCTCCTCCACCCAAACGCGGTCGAGGCCGTCCTCGCAAGCACCCTGCGACTCCCATGGTGGCTCCCTGCGGTCGCGGAGGTGATCTTCCACGCGGTGAAGAGCGGCCGGCCACTGCTGGGGGATGCGTCATAGCCGCGCGACCCCCTAGGTCGCGCTTCCACTCGGCAGAGGTACTGCCGGAGTTCGTCGTGTGGGCGGCGGAACTGGCTAGCACCCTGCTCCAACTCCCCCGCTTCCTCCTAGGCGAGCTTCCTGCTGGGGCCCCGGGCGGCCTCTGGCTCCAGGCAGACGGCTGCTACGGCCGAGCCTCCTGGGCTTCGCTGCAGGTCTCCTCGGCCGGGAGCTTGGCCCTGACCCGCGGCTGGCAAACGATTGCCCGCGCGCGTGGTCTGATACGGCGGTGCACCCTGCACTTCAAGTTTGACGGTGATGCCACCCTCTATGTGAGGGTGTTCGGGGAAGATGGTCGCCGTGCTGGATGCTGCCCTGAGAGCGACGACTGCGACCGTGGGTCCCGCCCCGGCGATGATGAAGATGACAGCGCGTGTGCGGCCGGTGGTGCTCGAGGTTCATCGAGCTTCGACGGCTCCTCTTCGAGCAGCGGCTCCTCCAGCGGTGGCCGTGACCAGCCTTCGCGCCGCCGCGCCCGCCTGGAGGGAGGTAGGGGCCTGCCCGCTGTCGCACCTCGGTGAATCGCGAGATGGAGTCATCCTGAGCTCCGGAGGCGGTTCGAGTCTCCCTCGCGAGCTGATGCCGGGCGAGCTGCGCCTGTTTTGTTTTCCCTTTCCCTGTGCAAAAAGGCAGTAGCGTAGGGCCCCGCGAGGGTATGCTGGGACTATTGCTGTTTAATTATTGTACTGTTTCCGCTATTTTGGTATTAGTGCCCTTATGTCGTACGCCAGTGCGCAGGATTTACTTAGCTTGGGGGAGGGCTTGTCACGACCCTTGCTTCATGAGGCCAAGGCTTTGTCGAACGCTCCAGGTCCTGTGGGGGTTAGTCTGAAGAGGTAGTTCCCGGCTTTAGCCGTGGAGGCGATCGACCCAGGCCCTGTGTTCGTGTCGCGATGCCCGTGGGGCACGGACCGGAGGGGTGCTCCTGTAGTGGTCCCGGGTTGGGTAGCCTCGAACAATAAGGGCAGAAAACGCTCGCGAGGGTGCCCGCGGTGCCCCTCGTGAGACTTGCGAGAGAGTAATTGGGGCAGGAGAGCGAAAAGAAGGTAAAGGGTCACAAACTAAAGACAACAACAACTTCAGCAAAACCTCAAATGGGGATGAACAGCCAACTACAGAAAGCAAATGAGAAAAGCTGCGTCCGGCACCTAATCTAGTCTTCGACGTCTTCTCACCAGCACGGAGCTAAGTGCTGCCACTGGGCATGGGAGGGAGCCCCAGGGCCTGAGGCCGGCGCTCCTGAGACTTCGGGGCGTGTACAGCCCAACTCATTATTACGTGAGAGTGTCACGGGCGGCGAGCTTCACAGGCGTTGGCCTTCTTCACAGGCTCCGGGCCCTTCTCGAAACGCAACAGCTTCACAGGCATTCGCCTTCTTCACAGGCTCTGGGCCTTCTCCAAAATGCAACAGCTTCACAGGCTCTGGGCCTTTTCAAGGGTAAAATCTCCGGAGGTGCTGGATGTTCCATGCATTCTGGACGGGCACCCCCTCCTGAGTCTCCAAGCGCGCGGAGCCAGGCCTGGAAACATGAACAACCTTGAACGGGCCCTCCCACATGGGAGCGAGCTTATGCAATCCCTCCCTGGAGAGGACCCGCCTGAGCACGAGGTCTCCTACCTCGAGTGTCCTGGGGCGGATGTTGCGGCAGTGGTATCGTCGCAGCGCCTGTTGGTATCTTGCTGCCCGAAGCGCAGCCTCCCAGCAACGCTCCTCCCCCACTAAAAGGTCCGTCCCCCGCATGGCGTCCTGCTGCGCCTCGTCGAATGCCAGGACCCGCGCGGAACAACGTCTGACCTCGTGAGGGAGGACTGCTTCAGCTCTATAGACCAGGAAGAACGGGGTCTCGCCAGTTGGCTTGGTTGCGGTCATGCGGATGGACCACAACACAGACTGAAGCTCGTCGTACCAGCCTCGGCCACAAGCCTCCAACTTCTTCTTGAACGTCCTGGTTTTGAGGCCCCTCAGGACCAACGCGTTGGCCCGCTGGGCCTGACCGTTGCTCCGGGGGTGCGCCACTGAAGTGTAACATATCTGTGTTCAAAGGTAAGCACAGTATGTTTTGAAGAGATTACTAGTGAACTGCGAACCGTTATCGATGATGATGCGGTTGGGTACCCCGAACCGGCTCACGATGCCCTTGATGAACTTGACCGCAGACCCTGCGGGGATGGTGCAGACAGCTTCCACTTCCGCCCACTTAGTGAACTTG
Organism: Triticum aestivum; assembly: GCF_018294505.1. NCBI lineage: Eukaryota > Viridiplantae > Streptophyta > Magnoliopsida > Poales > Poaceae > Triticum > Triticum aestivum. The sequence continues at coordinate 314,679,767 of NC_057804.1, read as the reverse complement.
TCCACGGCGATGTAGAGGTAGCGATAGCCCCCTAGCGCCCGAGGAAATGGGCCCAGGATGTCTAGTCCCCAGACTGCGAATGGCCATGAGAGGGGTATAGTTTGCAGACCTCCAGCCGGCTGATGGATCTGCTTGGTGTGGAACTGGCAGGCCTCGCAAGCCTTCACCAGTTCGACAGCATCATTGAGTGCAGTGGGCCAATAGAATCCACTGCGGAACGCCTTGCCAACGAGGGTCCGTCATGACGAATGATGCCCATAGTCTCCACCATGTATATCCATTAGCAGTTCCTTCCCTTGCTCCCTGGAGATGCAGCGCAGGGACACATCATTCGGTCGCCTGCGGTAGAGCTCTCCGTCCCTGATGCAGTATGTTGTGGCCTGTCGCGCCACGCGTTCCGCTTCCTCCTCCTTCTCTGGCAAGATCCCTTGTGTCAGATAGCTCCGGAGCTCCGTGATCCAGCACCCCTCCTGAGGCTCCATTGTCAAGAGCAGACGCGCCCCTGAGGCTGGCCCACAGACCGGGGCTCCCGAGGCTGGCGTCTAGGGGAGCTCCTCCCGAGGCTGCACCGCGCTCGACAGTGATGGCGTGGCTGAGGGCTTGAAGAGCCGCTCTTCGAATATGCCAGGCTCCTGAGGCAGTCGCCTGGATGCTCGTTTGACGATGTCGTCGGCCTCCTGATTGATGCCACGGGGCACGCGTTGTAACTCCAGCCCCCAGAACTGCTTCTCCATCCTGCGGACCTCCGCAAGGTAGGCTTCCATGTGCTCATCCCTTGGCTCGTATACTTTGTTGGAGAAGTTGACGAGGAGTTGTGAGTCACCTTTGATGGTAGGGCGTTTTACCCCAAGGGCGGCCGCGGCCTTCAGGCCCGCTATCAAGCCTTCATATTTTGCTATGTTGTTGGAGACCTTTTCTCCGTGTTGGAAACAGAGTTGCACGGCGTAGTAGAGCTTGTCTTGGGTAGGAGATATAAGCACCGCACCGGCCCCCGCACCGTGCCTGGAGAACGCCCCGTCGAAGTACATGACCCAACCGTCCGGCGCCTCGCTTCCCGGGGAGAGGGATCGATCCTCATCAGCCTTTAGGCCCGGCGCCTCTGTCCACTCTGCCATGAAATCTGCCAAGGCGGCCCCCTTGATGACTCTGGTTGTGCTGAATTCGAGCTGAAATGCTTGTAGTTCAATGTTCCACTCAGCGACTCTTCCAACCGAGTTGGGGCTCCTGAGCACCCTCTCCAAAGGGTATGCTGAGACAACCTTGATGGGGTGGCCCTGAAAATAGTGCCGCGGCTTGCGCGAGGCCACCAATAGTGCGAGGAGAAGTTTCTGAGGCATGGGATACCGCGCCCTTGCGTCCCGCAACACTGTGCTGATGAAGTACACAGGATGTTCAACTTGGTTGGAAGTGCTGGTGTCGATGGCGCCCTCCGGAGACCGTGGCGCCTCCTGAGGCAGGGGAGCCCCCAGTGGCTGGTCGCTAGGGGGAGGGGTTCCCGCTGTCTCGAGCATGTCCCCTAGAGGCGGCTGATCCTTCTCGGCTATGGCGGTGGTCTCTTCCGATCTTCCTTGTTCATGCTCCACTCCGACCCGGGTGGGTGTCGTGGCCCTGTTCCGACGCTCCTCCCTAACCGCCACCAGGGTTGCGCTGGCGGAGTAGGGAGTGGCTGCAAGGTAAAGCACCAGGGGCTCCTGAGGGCGCGGGGCCACCATTACCGGAGGGCTGGTTAGGTATCTCTTGAGATCTTGGAACGCCTTGTCTGCCTCTTCAGTCCATTCAAAGGGTCCCTTTTTCTTCATCAGCTGGAAGAAAGGCAGCGCTCGCTCTCCCAGCTTGGAGATGAAGCGTCCTAGTGCTGTCACGCGCCCGGTGAGCTTCTGCATTTCTCTGAGGGTCTTTGGCAGGCTCATGTCCTCGACCGCCTTGACCTTTTCCGGGTTAGCCTCGATGCCCTGGTGGGACAAGAGGAAGCCCAAGAGCTTGCTTGAGGGGACCCCAAACACGCACTTCTCTGGGTTGAGTCGCAGGCTCACGGCATCGAGGCTCGTGAAGGTTTCCTCCAGGTCTTGTATCAGGGTCTTGGCCTCGCGAGACTTTACCACAATATCATCGACGTAAGCCTCAACATTTTTCCCGAGCTGTGGGCCCAAGGCGATGTGCATCAGCCGCTGGAAGGTTGCCCCTGCATTGCGCAACCCAAACGGCATGCACGTGTAGCAGTACACCCCACATGGGGTTAGAAAGGCAGTTTTTTCCACATCTTCCACCGCCATCTTGATCTGGTGATACCCAGAGAAGGCATCTAAGAAGCACAACAGGTCGCACTCGGTGGTGGAGTCGACGATCTGATCGATGCGGGGGAGCGGGAACGGATCTTGCGGGCAAGCTTTGTTGAGATTGGTGAAGTCGACACACATACGTTCCTTCCCTCCTTTCTTCGGTACAACGACTGGGTTGGCCAACCAATCTGGGTATCGGACCTCGCGAATGACCCCTGCAGCTTCCAACTTGCGGGTCTCTTGGACGATGAAAGCCTGCTTTTCCGTGGAATGCCGTCTTGCCTTCTGCTTCATGGGTTGGACATTGGGGCACACATTGAGGTGGTGCTCGATTACGCCCCTTGGGATCCCCGCCAGCTGATCGGGCTCCCATGTGAATACCTTCTTGCTTGCGCGCAGGAACCTGACCAGGGCCTCCTCCTGCTCGGGCTCGAGATTGGCGCCTATGGTGAAGGTGGCGTCAGTGGATCCGTCCTCGTCAACCAGCATCTGCTTGGTTTCTGCCTTGTCTTGGGTAAACAACTGCTTCTTCTTGGTCGGCGCAGCTCCCTTGGGCTCAGGGGCGTCTGAGTCGGCGGGCTGCACCGATGCCGCCGTCTTGAAGGCGAGCTTGAGCACTTGCAACGCATCCCCGGTGTCTCCACACACGGTGAGGATGCTGTTGCTCCCGGGCATTTTCATGAGGTTGTACGCCGGGTGAGTCACAGCCATGAACCGGGCCAGCGCCGGGTAGCCGAGGATGGCGTTGTACGGGAGGCCGATGGGGGCAATTTCAAAGTCGATTAGCTCCGTGCGGAAGTTGTCGTAGGTGCCGAAGGTTACCGGGAGACGGATCTGCCCCAGGGAGCTAGAGGACCCACCCCTGACGCCCAAGAAGGGCCGGCTGGGCCGGAGCCGCTCCGGTGGTATGTGGAGGAGGCTGAAGGCTTCAACCGAGAGCACGCTGAGGCCCGAGCCGCCGTCGATGAGAGTCCTAGTGACGGCCACCTAGCAGATGGTGGGGGTGCACAGCATCGGGAGCGCGCCTGAGCAGGCTGAATTGGAGGGGTGGTCCTTTGAGCTGAAGGCCAGATCGGCCTTGGGCGCCGACTGACCTGAGGAAGCCCCCTACCGCGTGGAAGCGGCGCCGACCTGGCGGACAAATGGCTTGACGTGGCGGCCCGAGGGCGGCGCATGCGAGCCGCCCAGGAGGGCCGCGACGACCGGAGCGGATGGCGCGCCGCTCATCGCAGGGCGAGTCGCGGTGTTGGAAGAGAGCGGGTCGGCGGAAGGAGAAGCTCGGGCGCACCCCTACCTGGCGCGCCAGATGTCGGATTTCGGGTTCCGGCAGACCCTCTAGATTCGAACACTGGGGTGTGCGCGGAGATTCGGCCCTCCACCTACCTGCACCTCACTGCCTCGCTAGGAACTAAGCAATCAAAGGGACAACACAAGAGACACAGGGTTTATACTGGTTCAGGCCACCATTGTGGTGTAATACCCTACTCCAGTGTGTGTGTGGTGGATTGCCTCTTGGTCTGATGATGAACAGTACAAGGAAGAACAGCCTCGCGAGGGTCTGCTCTTGGCTGGCGCGATGAACTGCCAGGGGAGTTCAGTCGCTCTCTCTTTGGATGCTTCTCTCTATGCCTCTACCCTAGGGGTGGCTAGTCCTATTTATAGGCAAAGGCCCTGGGCCTCTTCCCAAATATTGAGCGGGAAGGGCGTCAACAATTGGCCATTTTGAAGGGGAACATCTAGTACACTTATCCTGACTAAAGTTGGTCCTCGCCTGCCAAAGGCTGTGGCGGTGACGCCGGCTTGGGCTCCACGATGACTTCTATCCTGCCGTTCTGCTGGTCTTGGTCTTGTTGCACCGAAATGGATGCCTTTGCTTGATGCTCTCGTCTGCGCTTGCTCCCTTTGCACCAAAGAGGAAAGAAGGACACTGTGCGGGCTGGCGCCCGCCCGACGCCCTTGGTCGTCATGGCTTGTGTCATGGGCACCTCGCGAGGTACCCTGCCTTGATCTCTCCGCCTCCTCGCGAGCCAGCCTGACGAGGTCGCGCCTGAGGAAGCCTCATGTCGTCCGCCCCGCAAGGCTTGGCCCCTCGCGAGGGTCTTGATCTCGTGTTGATGAAGATGGGCCATGCTGGGCCGCCCCTTGAGCCACGCCGCAGGCCGCAGGCAGGCAAGTCTGGGGACCCCCGTTCCCAGAATGCCGACATTTGTCATTCTCACCTTCTTTTGGCTGTAGGCTGTATCGTTGACAATCAGGGGAGTATGCTCCCGAACTCCTAGGGCTCGTCGTGCAGACATGGTTTTCCATAGCAAACAGAGCCTCTCTGCCATCAAGGTCCTTGCCAATGGTGATCTCCTGGTTAATCGGATAATTGAGTCCGAGAAACAGAGAGTGTGAACCAAGGCTGTTTACCCGCCTCCAACTAAAAAATCCTAAAGGCCCCCAACAAGCTGGTATCCTGCTCATAGACGTAACAGCCACTGTCCGGATACTCACGTATTACACGGTGCTTGTATATAGTGGGGTTTTTGCAATATAATTTTTCCGGCTCATGTGTCTAAATGATCATCAGTCTTTTGTCGTCGTCTGATCGAGCGAGGAACCAGTTGTGCTTCCCTGTTTTTGGCACAGGTGGTGTAATTACAAAGGGCAGTAACTGTAGGGACACTGCATCATATCAAAAAGGACAGGCATTGTTAATGTAAGATCAGCATTGTTCAGAGTATGAGTAGGATAATGCAAGAAACAACATTGATATGTCCCTGTTGGAATTGGGAGGAAAATACAGGGAAATGTATACTGTGTTCGAAAATATAGAAGTGCCATGCATGGTTATACTCACGTTATCTCGCAATCAATTCTTCACAGGAAACTACCATGTCATGCATGTTATGTAATCATATTCTGTCCTCACAAACAAATTCTTCAAGGTAACTAACAGACCATGCATTGTTATATACTCGTGTTCTGTGGCAAAAATTTTGTGAGGATATTATTCTAGTCATTGATTGTTGAAGGGCGAATATAGGTATGTACACATGGTAAGCATTGCAGGATTTCACTACTTCCAAATATAGAGTTCTGCATATGCACATTTACTTCCCTAATGTATGGTTAGATGAAACCAACAGTGTGGTGCATGTTTCTACATCATGAAAATGAGGAAACTAACATGGCCATTGATACACACTCATATTTAGTAGTAGTATATAGATTACTGTAAAATAAGGATAATATCCATATATTCCTAACCGTTTGATTATTCAGGGTACAAATTGGCTGTAATGACATGGTCATAATTGCATGAATTAACTCATTCCAAATATAGCTGATTTACGGCGTCTCTAATATATTGCCATAGTTCTACTCAAATTCTGCTCAAACAGGGATATGCCAATCATCAAAAAAAAGTTCAAATAGTGTCATGGCGTCATCATTAACATGAGACGGAAACAACTTACACGCGCCGTCCCAGCAATACGTGGTGCCATCTGCTTTGTCAATCGCGTAGATGATGCCATTGTGTTCAATAGCATCACAGAAGTGTGTGTCAGCTTTGACGATGATCCACTGCGAGCCGGGTTGTCTCCAGCTAAAAAAGGCACCAGCGTAAAGATAGGAGAGTCCGCGGTTGAACAAGGCAATTAGCTTGAAGTCTGCGTAATTTGCATGTCGTGTGGGTACTTGGAAGATTACATCTTCTGCAAAACAAGGTCCATCCAACTGACGTAGTAATCTAGATGACTTGGATCGCGATGGTAATACTCTATATAATCCAACGGAGGAAGGATAATCTCATGGGAGGTCTGGAAGTTCACGAGCACCAACTTTTTACCGTCTTCTCTGAAGGCATCCATCTAGTGGGAGTTCATGCCGACCCAGTACATACCTGCCAAGAAGTTTCGGGCGATGGTGATCGGATCGATGTCGAGGGAAATGATGTACGGCGACACACTACATACCTGCAAAGAAGTTTCGGCTAATGGAGATCGGATTGAAGTCGAGGGGCATCATGCACGCCTCCGTATCATGGTGAGCCAATCTCGCAAGACCAGATAGCAGCAAGCAGGGTGTCTTGAAAAGCTTAGGCCTTGCTTCGACGATGGCCGTGTGCATGTCCCTCGAGCATGCAGCCAGCCACAGGGCGGTCAACATATCCATACACGAACAACAGAGGTCGAGGATGTCACTGGGGAGATTGCTCCAATCGCGACTCATATGGATGTTGCGCGGTTCACGTTCGGCCATGGTGGAGTTTGGAAGGGGGCTTGATTTACGGGGGAGAATGATGTCGGTGCTGGAGCGCCTAGCGAGTGAGGCGACGGTACACACGGGCACAGTGAGATGGAGACGGAGACGGAGACGGAGAAGGAGATGGAGATGGAGTGGTGATATGGGAGCGGAGAGGGAGACGAGGCGAGGCGCTAATGTGTTGTACAGCGGCGGTGACAGACTGCACAGTGCACAGGGTGAGGCTGACTTTGGTAACCCGAACACGCCGCCTCGCTTGGACTAGTGTCAGGCCCAGGGTGTTTTCACTTCACTGTGAGGACCGGATGAATGGTATTTTGACCATCAAGTGTACCACAGTTGTACTACTACTACTAGTAGTAGTAGGAACATGAGTACTCCAGTATTATATAGCGGAAATAGGTCTCCCGTGCTAGCATGCCTGTTCACTTCATCATTCAGGTATCATCCATATTGCGAGCAGAACCAAATTCTCGTGCATGCCCAATCAACGCCCTGCCGCGATGCATGCAGTGGTCGTTCTGGTGCATCAAGGACGGCATGCAGATCGTTCCACACTTGAGAAGAGGAAAAATGGAAAGGTAGAACGCGGCAGCAGAGGAAGAGAACACTGGCTAACGAGGCTGGGAGGGGATCGAGCAGGAAGTTAATGCTCCACGCCTAAAGGTTTTGGGAAAACCTGATTTTCATAAGGTGACTTATACTCACCTAAACAGAGGGAGTATTCCTTAACCAGATAATGTTGTGTCTCCCACTCACGGGCTCAAAAAAAAAGCTACGACACATTTTTTTTATCTTGCATAGGTCCCACCTATCAGGAAGGATGGGCACGTACACGAACAGGTACGACTCCTCAGTCTACTCGCATAGCATTTTCGTTTAGTCTACCTAGCCATCTAATCAAATGCCTGCACGCCACTTCTCCCATTTACTTCTCCATCGGGAACCGATTCGCCTCGGCTTCTTCACCTCCCCTTCGTCTTCATTTGCATCCAAACACCACTGTGTTCACATTGTTTTAACCTCTTTAAATAATCATCTACTACTTTAGTTAGACTAGCCATCTAATCCTAATTCTCCAAACCATAGCCCTCCGTTCCAGTGATTCCAAATGGCGAAAGAGATCGAGATGCAGGTTTTTAGCGTCCAACATGTCCTCGTCGAAGGCTCGATGCGCATAGTTGCCACCGTCACCGTCCACCCAAGGGTTGTTCGGTAGTGGATCAACAATGTATCCAACTCCCTCAAAAAGGTAGAGATGAGGGTCATCGGTCCCGACGCAGGGTACACGGAGCGTGCCCCTGGGAAGATCCAGCGCACTGCTGTCCTTCAGCTGTGCCTCGAAGATGATGTTTTGGTGTATCACATCATACACTCGCCCTCCATACCAGGTGAGCTTCACGATTTCTTGTCTCGGGAGGACGTATACTTCTGTGGGGCAGCCATCAAAGGGGACAAACAGAAGCTGGAGCTGTACAACCTTAATTTGAAAAGCATCGCTGACCTACAAACCAGAATCAAAATTCCTGTAGAAGATTGTGCTAAACAGACACCATCCCTATTCGACGTAGAAAATTTTGTGCTCGGTACAAATCTTCAGAAGGGTGACAAGACGGTGGCATTAAGGTCGTCTAGATGGGAGAATTATCCCTTGACGTACGAGCAGATAAAATATGCTGCCCTCGATGCCCGTGTGAGTTTCGAGGTAGCTGCAAGGTCCAAAGAGCTTGTTGCGAAGCCATCTCCCACAGAGAATGAGAAGAAGAAGAAGAAGAAGAAGAAGAAGAAGAAGAAGAAGAAGAAGAAGAAGAAGAAGAAGAAGAAGAAGAAGAAGAAGAAGAAGAAGAAGAAGAAGAAGAAGAAAACGATGCACCAGTAGGAGGGCATTATGGATGGATGAACTATTTCCTCTCTTGTAAAAAAAATTATTCCCTCTCGGTGTATATTGATGTAGATGGACTATTTCGATGGTGTGCATGTCTTTGGAACAGAGTAGTAGCGTGGGTCTGCTTGACTATAAGGAACTATTTATCCGCATATATAGCATTCTCTGCTACTCCTTCCAGTGATCGGTATACAGTGCATGTGTCCGTAGACATGACAGCTTGTCCATGGAAGTTCAACTATGGTGACCATAATGTTTCATCTCGCGATTCCCACAATGCCTCTCCAACCCATGGCACCACGCCCCCCGACGTGCACCTCACCCCTCTCAGCCGCACCGCCCCTCTGCCTTTGTGTGCATGACATGTGGGCCACCTAAAATGCAGCAAGCATCAAGTTTCTACCACAGCCACCTGCGATTCCCACGACGCCGCTCGAACCCATGAAACCACACGTCCCCCGACCTGCGGCTCACCCCTCTTGGCCCCACTGCCCCTCTGCCTTCGGGAGCATTACATGTGGACCAGTCACCTATCGGGTCCACATGTTATTGACTCAAAGGTAGGTGTAGTAAGGCGATGAAGCTCAGTCCCGACGGCCCTGAGAGGGAAATGTAACTCATGCGCCAGGGCTTGTGGTGCTCCCGCAGCACGAACTCATGCCAAACTCGAGATTTGTTTCTTTACTATACATGCACGCAACGATTTAATGGACATTGTAATCTCAACATGTGATGGGGAGCTCTAAATTTGAATTTGAAACTTATAAAACGAAAAGATTCAAAAAAATAAACTGGGAGAGAGGGAGTATATCGTAGGATGTGTCCCATACAAAATAAGTCACCTGGTTTGTCACCGCGAAGATGCGGTTAGAAAGGAGCACAACGTATTCCTACTCGTACGGCAACAAATCGGCCGCAGACAGCATGGTCCGCCTTTGACCGCCATGTGCAAGGTTCATGCTATCTTTTATTCAATCTCACAGTGGTTCCATCGTACCAATTCATGCGGTGGCCCGTTGCATGGCTGATCCCAATGTTGGACAAAGGTTCTACGGGAACGGTGTCACCGTTGTAAATGTTGTGCAAATTGATGTTGGTACCCTCCCGTACATATGCAAGCCAATCTCCACTCGCACCGAGCCTAGCCTGTGAAATAGTGGGCATGGGGAGAATTAGGAAATGGACATCTCAAGGGGCGTGATCAAACTCATCTTACCTGCTCATCGGAGGAAATCCGAGTGCCCCTCAATGTCGGCATCTCAAGGGGCGTCAACTTGCAACTACGGCCATGTCGCGCTGGAGAGACCCCCAAGGAAACATCCTCGTGCGTTCCATGGAACATCAAGATGCATTTGTATGAGTAGTTTATCTTGTGAGAGAAAAGGATGAATGAGGGAAGGCCTCTAGAGATAGAGATGGACACTACTACTACCAATGTGTTGGCCCGTGCGTTGCAATGGATCCAAACTAGTAGAATAATACTTGTTCACGTGCTTGATATATAAAAACTCTAGTTTTGATATACATGTGTCAGCAAACACGAGAGCTTGTCCATGGAAGTTGAACCACGGCGACCATCACGTTTCTTGTTTCTACCACTGCCACACCCACACGCGATTCCCACGACGCCGCTCCAACCCACGGCACGACGTCCCCCGACGTGGACATGGATCCTCTGACGTGGCTATCATTGCCTTGCCCTGCCTTTCCTTCGCTGACAGGTGGGACCCACACTTATGGGTCCCACATGTCAGTGATAGAATGGTAGGATTGTTCGTGCCCCTCATCCCTCTCGGCCCCACCGCTCCTCTGCCTTTTTATGCATGACATGCGGGCCAGCTGAACTGCGGCGACCATCAACTTTCTACCAAAGACACACCTGATTGGACGCGGTTTGCCTACTCCGTTGCTGTGCTCCGATCCGTACTCCCGCACCATCGAATTTTCATCCAGCGGCTATGACACATTTCATCTCGGGCATCAATCCTCAGTTGGAGTACTTATGTACTACAGGTAGTACCCGCTGGTGTGGCCATCTACGCCTCGTAACGCCCCGACGCCCAGCTGTGGTACCCTCGCCACGGCCACGCCACCACCGGCCGGTTCATCTCGAACGAGTGAGTCACGAACCATGCCACCACCATGAGAATGACATCTGGGCCAGCCACATTTCAGGCCCACATGTCATTGACTCATAGGCCGGGCACTAAGCCACTAAAGTTCGGTCCCGTGGGCCCCGAGAGGAAAATGTAACTCCTGCGGCAGGCCTTGTGGTGCTCCCTTGTGGTGCTCCCGCAGTACGAGCTCGTGCCAAAACTTGAATTTGTTTCTCACTACTACTAGTACTAGTAGTAAGGTACACGTGCATTGCACGCATGAGATTCTGGTGGTTTGTGCATTATGCTTCTACATGTGGAGTTTTCTGGATTCTAACATGTGGCAAAATTTGGTGGAATGTAAGGTTAGGCAAGTTTGATTAACTTAGGTGAGTGTTTGATTCAAGCCACACCTTAGGCAAGCCACACTGGCCCCACATGACATACACACAAAAAATGTGGCGAGATTCCCTTAGGCTTGCCAACTTGTGGCAAAATTTGGTGGAATGTAAGGTTAGGCAAGTTTGATTAACTTAGGTGAGTATTTGGTTCAAGCCACACCTTAGGCAAGCCACACTGACCCCACATGACATACACACAAAAA